>NW_012110919.1:4043337-4096083 GCF_000951035.1 Colobus angolensis palliatus
GTGTGACTATGTTGCCTAGGCTGTTCTTTAACTCCTGGTCTTAAGCAATCTTCCTGCCTTGCCCCCGCTAAAATGTTGGGATCACAGGTGTAGTCACCATGTCCAGCTTTTTTTTTTTTTTTTGCTTGTTCTCTCTCCCTCTCTTTCATAAATTAGAGATGAAGTCTCACTATATTGCCCAGGCTAGTCTCAAACTCCTGGCCTTAAGTGATCCTCCCACCTCGTAATCTACTTTTTGGGGACTAATGTGGTATAGCTAAAATAAAACGTGGGAGGCAGTAAATATAGAGATTACAAGTAGATTTGGGGAGCCAGACTGCTGTGGTCACACCCCAGCATAGAATTTATGAATCTGGCTCTCCTCATTCAAATCTCTGCTAAAAATCACCTACTTCTGGAGGCCCACCATGACTATTCTATTTAATACAGCTTACCCCACTGCCCTATCACTGTCTACACCACTCTCACTTTATTATGCTCAGAGTATTTATTATTTTCTGAAGAAGCATCTCTTTAAAAACCTAGCTGGTAATCTTCTCTCCTTATTAGAATGTAAGCTCCATGAGAGCAGGCATCTCTCTGTATCAGAATCTGTATGGTGCTTGGCATGGAGTTGAGTCAATAAATGTTTCCGAGTGAATGAATATATTATATGGAAATTGAAGAATACAGGCTTCTCCACATAAGCGCGTGGGAGAAGACAAAAAGAGAGGTAGAGAAAAAGACTCTCTCTTTATTTAATCTTCCCTCCCCTATTGAAATCCACTACTCCAAAAAAGGGAGACACTGACCAAATCAAAACAGAAACAAAAGAAACTAATTCTTCGTTTTTATGTTTCCTGATAATTTAAGGGATTTTCACAGGTAGGGTTGATTAATACGATTGTTTTGCCTTAGGCGCTGGTGCTAGAAACTATTAACACCCTGAGATGTGCTTTCTTGTATTTATAACAAGATTGGCCTACAGAGGGTGCTAGTTCACTTCAAAAAAGTAAAAGACGTACATGAGCTTTCAGTGGGTCTGGGAAAGAGTTTACAAAGCAAGCAGAGACACAGCTTAGTAACAACTAATGAAACGTGTAAATTGCCACATTTTGCTTCATAACCAAATTTTAGGAATAAAAGAAGCAATCTGTGAAAGTGCCAGAGGCATTCAAAGACGTCCCCTGAGGAAAATAATTGGCATCATTTTTCAAATGCAAAGAGAAACCAAGCTAAGAGAAACATTCATTTAAAATTACTTTTTAGTTCTTATTTTTGATAAAGAAGGGGTATCACTAGATTGACTGGCCTGATTTTGAACTCTGAGGCTCAAGGGATCCTCTGCCCCTCAGAGTGCTGGGATTGCAGGTGTGAGCTACCAAGAGAGGCGTCCAGAAGTTGAAAAGACTTAATCTGTTGTGAAACAGAAGAGCCAGGTGGGGCGAAGTTAAGTTGCCAGCCCTGGAGGGAGGAGAGGTGACAGGCCTCTGCCACATTCCACCCCACACTTCATGCTGGGACATCGGGACCTGGAGACCTGGTGTGAGATGCCTGTAGACTCTGTAAATGGAGGAGCGTTCTGACAGCTGTGTTTCCTGAAACTGAGTCTTGGTCTCAGAGTTCAGCAAGGGATATGTATGGTAGTGGTAGGGTTGGGTAAGAAGTGGGGCACTACTTGAGAGTTTTGAAATATGCAGTTTGTCACAGCAAGGACAAGGGCAAGTGAGCCTGGCAGGAGGGAGGAGCCTCTTCAAAGTCTGGATCTGCAAAAAAAATCTTCAGAAGAGGAAATGAAACAAACAAGCGAGTTCTTAAAAAAGCTTTTGACTCTTTAAATGAGCAACAGTTGAGGCAGCTTTGATAGTCCAAAAGCTAACCTCAAGGCTGGGATTCTTTTATTTATTTATTTATTTATTTATTATTTATTCTGTAGAGATGGGAAGGGGAGGGGTCTCACAGTGTTCCCCAGTCTGGTCTTAAACTCCCGGCCTCAAGCAATCCTCCAGCCTTGACCTCCCAAAGTGTTGGAATTACAAGCATGAGCCACTGTGCCTGGAAAAGGCTAAGATCCCTCTTTTTTTTTTTTAACTTCAAGGCTGAGATTCTTAATCCTAGTACTCTAGACATCATATTCCAGTGATCAGATGTGAAATCCGTAAGTGCTCTGACAGGTCTTATCATTATGTGTGGTGTTTTCACTTAGTGAGTGCCCTTGTTTCCTTGTTTTTGTCAGTTCAAGGTGGCTTGCTTAGTTACTTTATTGTAATGTTCAAAGGCTAAACTTTAAACAAAAATCAATAAAGGGCAAGGAATGAGTTTGCAAAAACTATCAGCCACCTCCCTCAATTTAATTGTAAAATCAATCAAATCAGTTTTTTGGCACAGTGCAAGGAAAACATCTATTTGTCCAATAAACTGTCTCATTGATTAAATGGTTCATTTGGAAAAGATAACAAAAGTCATTTGGAAGAGATAACAAAAAGATTTTAATCTCAAAGAAAAAATGTATCTTGCCAACATGTTTTCAAGATTCTGAGATCATATGATTTTCCTTTAAGGATTTGCTTCATCCCAGATGTTCATCTAATCCTACTTTTGCTATTTTTAATCATTATTCATCTATGTAAAATGTAAAATCGATTTAGATGTTTAAAAGTCAATGTAAGCTCACAAACCTAAATTTCAGCAACTAAAAAGCAAGAAGTAATAATGATTCAGTTCTTACTGGCGGCCACTTTATACACTATTGTATTTAGTCTTCATAACAACTATATGAGGGAGAACTGCACACTCTCTGCCAGAGGTTAGGATTAACATAAAGCCAAAACCCAGGCAGGTCATGAAAATGAACAGAGCAGGCCAGTTAGGAGTGCTGTCACCTTACAAGGGGATGGAAACAATGTTCCCGGATCCGGTTTCTTAAGAGAAGCCAAAAGATTTATGTAAAGTCTCCGGATTTTTTTTTCAATAGTAATTGATTAAAACAGATATTTCCAATACTGTGTGTACCGAATAAAGGAAATTTGAGGCTGAACCTGGTCCAGCAACTTTGACTTAGCAATGTCTGGTATTGAGGTGAAAATAAGACTCAGGGCTGGGCACGGTGGCTCATGCCTGTAATCCTAGCACTTTAAGAGGCCAAGGTGGGCAGATTGCTTGAACCCAGGAGTTCGAGACTAGCCTGGGCAACATGATGAAATCCTGTCTCTACAAAAATTACCAAAAAAAATTAGCCAAGCATGGTGGCATGCACCTGTAGTCTCAGCTACTTGGGAGGCTGAGGTGGGAGGACTGCTTGAGTCCAGGAGGCCGAGGTTGCAGTAAGCTGAGATCACACTACTACAGTTCTGCCTGGGCAACAGAGCAAGACTTTGTCTCAAAAAGAAAAGAAAAAGCTCAGGAAGCTGACATCACTATGCTAATTCAAGGAGGAATGAAAGGGTGACTTCATGGGACAGTAGATCAGAGAATGTTCTATCTGGTGGCCAACCTATTTGCGGGGAGGAGTCCCTAGGAAGAGGCTGTATGCTGGCTTGGGTTAGGGAGGGCCAAAGTTCGGGGCCCTGGGGGAAGGAGAAAAGCTTAACCAAAGTTTGGCTAACAGGCATTTTGTTCTGATTGATCAGTGGTGACAAGCAGTTCAGCTAGTCATTTAGGAGGTCAAAAACAGAAGACTGGAAGATCCCTATCTAATTTTGTCATCAGTAGACAAAGGGGCACTCATGAAACTTGTCTAAGTCACATGGGGAAGGGTGGCCCCTTGCAGTAAGTCATTTTCCAGAACATAAAAGGGCGATGGCTTTTCCTAACCTTCAGGTAAAATTCCACTTTGTCAAAACATAAGCACAATGTAGACAAAGGCTGAGAGTGGGATCAGGCTTATTGCCCTGTCTTAAGCCATTTAAACCCAAGGTGGACTTTCTCCTCAGGAAAGAAGGGAAGGAAAGAAGCTAGGAAGGCCCTGGCTAGGTTCTGTGTGGGCTGGGGAATATAAATCCTGATGGAGTAGCCTAAGGAAGTCAAGCAGCCCTGCAGCAGCCGCCCTGGGGGAGGCTCCTCCTGGGAGTGGAGGAGGGCTAGTGCTGCAGGTCTATTGGTGGAAATGGGACTGGACTATCAGGCGGAGGAAACTTCTAGAGGCTGGGAAGTCCAAGATCAAGGTGCCAGCAGATTCCGTTCCTGGTGAAGGCTCTCCTCCTGGTTTGCAGGTGGCTACCTTCTTGCTGTGTCCTCACATGGTGGAGAGTGAGACTTCACCTAAAAAGAAAAAAAAAACCCGCTCTGGACATAGTGACTGGGGCTGGGGCTAGGACTGCAAGAAGACCATCCTGGTGGGAAGATCTTGACCACAGGTGATACTCACCTTGGATAAAAAACATTCTGATAATTCAGAATGTTTGTGCAAATAAGATTCTAACCCAGTTCTATGGAGGTATAATTTATATATGGTAAAATTCACCTCTTTAGGTATTCAGTTTATGAATTTTGAGAAATACAATCACTAACCACGAGAGTGAAGATGCAGAACATTTCTATCACCCCAGAAAGCCTCCTAGTGACCCTTTGGAGTCAGTCCCCTCCCTTCAGCCCAAGCTCCTGGTGACCAGTGATCTGATTTCCATCTGTGTACTTCTCTCTTTTCCAGAGCGTCATCTGAGTGGAACCACACAGTATTCCACCACAGTGTTTTGCATCTGGCTTCTTTTCCTTGGCATGTGCTTTTGAGATTCATCCTTTGCTGCTGTATTGTCAGTGGTTTGTTCCTTTTTGCCGAGTGGTATTTTATTGTTTGGATATGCCACGGTGTGTTTATTAGTTTATTAGTTTATCACCAGTAGATGGACATTTGTATTGTTTCCTGTTTCTGGCTGTTAAAAATAAAGTTAATATAAATATCAAAAAAAAACAATAAAACAAGAAGCTAGAAAGTTGCTAGTTTTCAGTAGAGAGCGACAGGCTGCTGTAGAAGCTCAGGACTGGTCTGCTTTTGGTACCCAAAGGTGAGAGTGGTTTGCTGAAGGCAGCAGCTGTGAGGAGTGACAACTCCATCAAAGTCAAGGAAGCAGGTACAGAACAGGCAGGTCATAGGTGGCAAACTCTGGTCCTAAAATACCTGGAAAAGACCGGGAGCCCTTTCAGGATTGCGAAACCAAGAGAAAATGTGGGGCAAAAAAAATCCCTCAGGTGTCATTCACAGTCATCCCCACAGCCATCTAGTCATCAAGAAAGATTCAGAAAAGCTCGAAGAATCAGCAGATGGGGGCTAGTGCAAAGCAATACTTTTTGTCTTAATTATTAATAATCTCAATCCCTCACTCAGCTCTTAGGTTGATGTCACCTGGGCAGTAATATTTACTACATTGCATTTCTATAAATGGTGACCTTTTTTGTATGGATGTTGGCCACCAGGGAATGCTCTTAAGTTAACTACATTTCATCAGATCCTCCCACTATTTAATTTGATCTTATTTCTGTCATTTCAACTCAAGATTTATTGTTCTTGTCTTACATTCTGAAGAACTGAGGACTGTCTTTGAAGTGGATATGAAAAGTTTCACCTCAAACAGTCTACCAATATATCATTGAAAGTTTAAAATAACAAATACAAAAACAAAAATGTTCTCCACTTGTCCAAGCATCCTAGGAGGTCTCTGTATTGTTTAACTTACTTTTGAGTTTAAATTGCAATTGCTCTAGTAAATTATCTAACATCTGCTGTCTGCCTGATGATGAAGGCCACCCTACTAGAAACCAAATACACTCTTTGCTTGAGTCATTTATTTGCTATCCAGGACAACACTGACTCACAGAAGTAAAATATGAGCCACATTTTATTTTAAATGTTGTAATAGTAACCACATTTTAAAAAGTGGGAACAGATAAAATTAATTTAATAATACATATTTAGCTCAGTATATCAAAAGTATTATTACAATACATAATCAATATAAAATTATTATTATTATTTTGAGATGGGATCTTGCTCTGGCACTCAGGCTGGAATGCAATGGAGCTCCCTGTAACCTCAACCTCCTGGGCTCAAGTGATCCTTCTGCCTCAGCCTCCTGAATAACTGGGACCACAGGAACACACCACCATGCCTGGCTAATTTTTTTATTTAACTTTTTTTTTTTTTCCAGATGGAGTTTTGCTCTTGTTGCCCAGGCTAGAGTGCAATAGCACGATCTCAGCTCACCACAGCCTCTGCCTCCTGGGTTCAAGTAATTCTGCCTCAGCCGCCCGAGTTGCTGGGATCACAGGCATGTAATTTTGTATTTTTAGTAGAGATGGGATTTCTCCATGTTGGTCAGACTGGTGTCGAACTCCCAACCTCAGGTGATACACCCACCTCGGCCTCCTAAAGTGCTGGGATTACAGGTGTGAGCCACCACGCCTGGCCTTATTTAACTTTTTAATTTAATTTTTAATTAATTTATTTACTTTTTAAATTTCATTATTTTATTTAGAAATTTTTATGTAGAGATGAGGTCTCACTGTGTTGCCCAGGCTGGTCTCTAACTCCTGACCTCAAGTGATCCTTCTGCCTCAGCCTTCCAAAGTGCTGGGATCCCAGGTATGAGCCACCACACTCAGCCAATACAAAAATTATTGATGAGATATTTTATATTCTTTTGTTTTCATACTAAGTCTTAAAAATTATGCATGTATTATAAACTTATAGCACATCTCAATTTGGACCTGTTACTGAAGGAGATTAGCCACCCCAAAATATGCCACTTTGGCAAAAGGATTATTTTGAGCTGAAGGCAATTATGAATTAACAGACACTGGAAGGAGGTCTCTGGCCTCTCCTTATCTGCCTAAAATCAGAGCATGAACTTCCCTTGGTTCAAGTCTCCTCTCCAACCCTCCCCTGCCAGGAAGGGAAGAATGACTGTTATCACTGGAGAGGAGGAGTCAACACTGAGATGAGTTTGCATAAACAGAACTTACTAAAATAACCTTTACCTCCCATTGGTTCTCCCATTATTTCCTAGTCACTTCCCTATGATTTACCATCCTTTGAAGCCCAAACTCTTTTCTCTTTGTTAAAATGGTATATAAGCCCTCAAGTCTAACTGCTTCTTTGAGTTTCACTTTTTTTATGTGAACTCCCATGCACATAACTATTAATAAACATTGTGTGCCTTTTCTCCTATTAATCTGTCTTTTGTTAGTTTAATTTATTCAACTTAAGAAGATGGAGGAAAGTTTTTCTTCCCCATCACTACACTTCAAGTGCTTAATAGCCACACAAGGCTAGTGACTATATATTAGACAATGCAGGTCTAGGAGAATATATAGCATAAATCATTTCTAATCTACACTTTATTTTTTTCTTATGCAAAACTTATTTTTGTCAGTACTTTTTCCATGGTTGCAGAAAATCAACACAAACAGTGTTACATTTTAGCAAATACCAGCAATTAATACCTTAATGGAGTCTATAATACTTCAGTTTTATATTCTTGAAGGTTTCAGAGCATGAGAAAAAGACCAGACCTTTCCCAAATTTCTTCATACTTTGGTCCTGAAAAAGCTATTACTAATAGTTTTTTAAAGTGAAACAAAGTAAATCTCAATTAAAAAATTATATGTGGTTTTAAAAACAAATAAATACAAAACAAGACTAAATCAAAAAGCCAGGCACAGGTGGCTCACACCTGTAATCCCAGCACTTTGGGAGGCTGAGGCGGATGGATCACAAGGTCAGTTGTTTAAGATCAGCCTGGCCAACATGGTGAAACCCCGTCTCTACTGAAAATACAAGAAGTAGCTGCGTGTGGTGGTGCACACCTGTAATCCCAGGTACTCAGGAGGCTGAAGCAGAGAATTGCTTGAACCTGGGAGGTGGAGGTTGCAGTGAGCTGAGATCATGCCACTGCACTCCAGCCTTGGTGACAGAGCCACAGAGCGAGACTCCATCTCAAAAAAAAAAAAAAAAAGACTAAATCGAAGTAAGAATTAGCTTTGTACTTTGCTGGAATTTTCTATTCTATAATCAATGGTGGTTTCTAGTAGTGCAGGGTAGGGAAACTCCAGAGCCCAACTAAAATAACCACATGTTCTGAAGTTAATTAAAAGTATAAATTAGTGTTATAAATAGCAAGATGTCCCATTCAATGGTTTTAATTATTTCACTTCTTTGAAACAACAAATGGATTTGATTAAAGTATAATTTCATTTATTAAAATGTAATTAAAGGCATGTGTTTGAGCACTTCTATTATTTCTCCAAAAATATAAAGATGTGCCCTTTATCCCTTTGTGTATTTTTTTTGGCTCCATTTAAAATTTACACAAGTGTTCAATACCTAAAATCTAAAAGTAGGATTAGATGGAAAATTCCCACATGATTGTTTATTTTATTTTTCCCACCACCGTATCAGACATGAAAGCTGATTGTGAATCTTCTTCTTACTTTTCTTTCATGCTCTGCGCTGCTCTGAATGAAGACTCATGCTGCAGCAGTTAAATGAAAATAAGATCTTTTTTCCTTTGACTTATCTTTACTAACAAAGGATTTTTTGGGAGGCATATAATTCCTGGTAAAGGAGAAGATAAAAATTCATCATTCACAGGCCCAGCAGACTTTATGGTGATATCAATTAAATTTTTGATAAATGAATGACTCTCTGAGTAAATGAATGGATATGGCCATGACATAGGATGTAACAAATACCCAGGAACCTGGTATTAGAATCAATGCCCAGTTCTGAGAAGGCTCTAAGTGTCATCCATAGTTCTTACGCAGTCTTCCATGGGTGATTACTCCATGATGACTATTCTCTAGAAGCTTATATAAAAATAAATCTGCAGAAGGTTAGGGATGTTTGGGGCTGTTAGTACAATTCCTCAAAGAAGCTGAAGGTCTGATCAGATCTTTGCACATCTTGCATCCTGCCACATCACAAAATCTCTGCTGTTCAGTTCAGCTATTACTGCAACTGTTCACCTAAAAAACGAACTGTCAAGAAAACAAGTCGTAACTCTACTGAAGCCTAAAGCCAACCACACTGTGGTGCTTCTAGCCTTGTTTTGTGTTCTGATTCTATGCCGGGGTTTAACTTACAGTTCATGGACTCCTACTTGGATCATGGCTTTGGGAACTCTATGAACTTCTGGAAATAACATGATTCTTTTTTTTTTTTTTTTTCATTTTTCTACAAAGGGCTTTCAGTGGATTCTTGCAGGACCAAGAACCACTGTGCAAAGCACACATGCACACTGGGAACTGAGAAGCAACATTATCATAATCAGCCAACTGAGAAGAGCCCACTGATGCCTGACTGCCAAGGACCCTGCTAAGCTGCTTTGCATCGAGAGAACAGACAATCCTGGCTTGGCACATCACATTTCAGCAATGGGGTGTCCTTTGGACTAGCGGCTTCCGTTCAGTCCACACACAACTAAACCACACTGGCCTTTACGGATCAGAATTTTTAACTGCAGAGAAAAGATCATGCACAGGGTAGTGTATCAAATGGTTGTGCCTGGGTTATCTCCACTACACCTATACAGAGATGGTGATTGAAGTTAAGAGCGTCAATTTTTTTTTTCTTTTTTGAGACAGAATCTTCCTCTGTCACCCAGGCTGGAGTGCAGTGGTGCTATGTGGGCTCACTGCAACATTACCTCCCTAGTTCAAGCAATTTTTGTGCCTCAGTCTCCCGAGTAGCTGGGATTATAGGCACCTACCACCATGCCCAGCTAATTTTTGTATTTTTAGTAGAGACAGAGTTTTTCCATATCAGCCAGGCTGGTTTTGAACTCCTAACCTCCAGTGATCCACCTGCCTTGGACTCCCAAAGTGCTGGAATTACTAATGTGAACCACTGCACCTGGTCGAGAGCATCATCTTTTGATACAATAAACAAAAGTAGAACTTGACCATGAGGTAATTGCCATGTCATACCACGGAAACAGCTGCACGAGGGATGGCTGAGGATAGTCATCTCTACAAATCATTTTCAAAATTTATCTAGGTTATTGAACCAAAAAACCATGGGAGAAAACAATGCTATGTATTCTTTCACACTTGATCTTGGAAGCCATGGTATGTATTCTTTTATTGCAAATGCTTATCAAGGTCGCCTAATAAAAGAAATTTATCTCCCTGAGAAATTTTGTGCTTCTGCTTTGGCCCGTGTTAATGAGCCATGTTTGGCTCATGGTGGCTCATGCCTGTAATCCCAGCCCACCTTAATGAACTAAAGGACAAAATCACACGATTTTCTCTTATATATGCAGAAAGTATTGTTTAAATCAATTGTGAACTTTTGAAAAAGGTGTTTACAAGGCCAGGAATGGAGAAAAAGTTTTTTAAGTTGCCAAAAATCAGCAGCAAATGTAACATTTCTTGGGTAAATATTAGAAGCATTTCCTTTAAGGTTGAGAATGAGTCTAGGATGCCTTTTGCTTTTTTTGTTTTGCCTTAAAAAAATTTTTTGAGACAGTCCTGTTTCGGCCCCCCAAAGTATTTTGGGATTACAGGCATGAGCCAGCGTACCTGACCTCTAGGAGGCCTTTTAAATTATCTTTACTTTCCATGTAATATTGGAAGTTTTGATCAATAAAATAAATCAAGAGACATAAGAAAGCAAAAAGATCAGAAGAAAGAGAGTCAGGAGACTCCGCTGTCGTTATTTACAGATGATATAAATATTCACAGAAAACTCACAAGAGATTTGGCAGAATCTGTTTAGAATTGTGAATAGAGTTCAGCAGAGTTCTAGAGACCTTTCTGAGCTCTATTAACCTGGAATTAACTTAACAAAAATGCCCAGCTTCTCTTGGAGAAATCTTTAAAATTCTACGAAAGCTATATTTTTCCAACTTGAACGTACCTCTAGATAACCTTGGGATGTTTAAAAAGCAGATTCTGATTCGGTAGCTCTGGGGTGGGGCAGAGCCTGAGTTGACATTTCGAAGCCTCTCAGGTGATGCAACAGGCCCCGTACAACACTTTTGAGTTGATGATTCTGAAGCACTTAAAGAATTCGTGCAGACAGAAGGCATGCAGACAGAATGGGACTCTTTACCATCGCAAAGACTCTGATTCTCTCCAAACTAGTCTATGATTTGTAATACCATTCTCACCAAAATCCCAGTAAAATTTGGGGGTATGGCGTACTTACTTAGTTTACATGGAAAAAGGTCAACTCTCAGGAAAAAAAAGTGGGAAAAATGGAGAATTTGGCTACCACATATTAAGACATGTAACAAAACCAAGGTAATTAAAAAACACCACCACCAACTTGATAATGCCCAGGAATAGATAATAAAAACGATGGAACAGAAAACAGAAACAACCCAGAAACAGATCACATGATCTTGATTTATGAAAGAGATGGCATCAAAACTTTGTGGCTCATGCCTGTAACCCTAGCATTTTGAGAGGCCAAGGAGGGAAGATTGCTTGAGGCCAGAAGTTCAAGACAGGCCTGTGCAATATAGTGAGACCCCATCTTCATTATTAATAATAAAAAAAAGCTTGGTGAAACAAAAAATACATTGATAAATGGTACGCATAAAACTGGCTTACTAGATGGAGAGGATGAAAAATTCTCTGACACACACACACACACACACACAATAAGCTAAAGACCTGCAGTTGTTGATGCTTCTGGTAGAGATGGGTCTTGGGCTTCTGATTCAGAGGCAGAAAGCAGAGGCGAAAGACACACTCAAGCAAGTTGGCTTCCTGGATCAGCACATGGGATCCACTGCTTATCTCCTTCAATTAGGCACTCTTGGCCTTGCCATTCATGGAAATTCCTCTGAGATTCTCACTACAAGCCAGTTCTCATACATCGTGTCCGTATATGGTATCGTGAGTTGAGTTTTACGATTTCTTTTTTTGGTCTTCATTAGTATTTTATTGCAAAGTTGGAAAAAGGCACCTGAGGAGCTGCTAATCTTATCCAGGTTTAACTACACCTTACTTTTTGATTATTGAAGCCAACACATTAGAGATTTTCTCTAACTCTTTGTTGTTCACAGATTTTATTTTCATATGCTTGTTTTCATTCAAGTTTATAATGACTACTTGAATAGGTCAGAGTCATAGCTTAGGCTACCTGACTTCTCTCTAGGGGTGTGGTCTCCCCCATTTGTCTTGGGATAATACTCAGAACTTGAAAGTCTCCAGACCAAAAATCTAGAACTCAGCACAGAATTGTGATTCCTCCTTGTACAGTGCTGGCCCTTGTCCAAGGGCTAACAGCTGAGCTTCTGCCATGCATATGGCCCTTTCTTTTTTCTTTTTCTTTCTTTCTTTTTTTTTTTTTTTTTTTTTGACAGGGCCTCTGTGGCCCAGGCTGGAATGCTGTGGCATCATTATAGCTCACTGCAGCTTCGACCTCCCTGCCTCAAGCGATCCTCCTGCCTCAGCCTCCCGACTAGCTGGGGCCACAGGCATGTGCTACAACAACCAGCCAATTTTTGTTTGTTTGTTTGTTTGTTTGTTTGTTTGTTTGTTTGTTTTTAGTAGAGACAATGTCACATTATGTTGCCCAAACTGGTAGCTGGTCTCAAACTCCTGCCCCCAATCGATCCTCCTGCCTTGGCCTCCCAAAGTGCTCGGATTATAGGTGTGAGCCACCGCACCTGGCCAACCCTTTCTTAAATTACTGTTTCAATGAACTGCTTTTTATCCCCATTATTCTCTAACTAGAGCACCTTCTATATTTTTTTAAAACATGTTTAAACTTGGGATCTTTTCATCCATTTCCCATATATCCTCATGCAGAGATTTCCCCTCACCAATACCCCAATACCAAAATTACAAGCCTGTGACCTGTCCATCTTTCCATGGTGCCCATTCTTGCCTGTTAAGGACCATCATTTGCTCCTGACTCAAGTACACTGCCCACTTATTAGTGTGCCCACCATTCCCATTAGACACTTGCCAACCTCCCCCATCCTCTTTGTTTGCCTGAACCATTTATCTATTTGTTACCTGTCACAGTACCTTTATTTTTTAAAATTTATTTTCATTGTAAATTGACAAATTATAGTCGTATATATTTATGAGGTTGTTGTGGCTCAGAAAACAATATCCCAAAGTGAAGGCCTCAGAAGTAGCCTCAGAAGCAAGTTCTCTCTGACCTTCTCCTGTCCTTCTGGCACTGGCCCATCAATCTCCCTTGAGGCTAGCCATAAAATCTATAATCCCTCTTCCCCAAGGTGTGTTATAGAAACTAGAACTCCTGTTCCCCAAAGCCAGCCATAAAACCTAAAAACATTACTCTAACCTCTGGCCACTCCCCAACCTTCCTGTGTAACACCTGGCCATAAAGAAATCTCAGACTTACATAGTTTGACAATAGGTCATAAGACACTCATTCCAAAAAGGGTTCTGCCTCATACCTGGAAGGAAGGCAGCTGCACAGAGAGGCCAAGAAGAACCTTAACAGACAGGCCTTGCTGGGATTCCCCGTTCAGTCTATTTCCATTAGATTATACCTTTTCTGTCCAACCACAGTTCTACACAGCAGTCCATTCTTCATGGAACCTAAATATAAAAGTGGATGATTTTACCTGTATCTTTGGGTCTTCATTCTAAAGGCTCCCATGTCATATAAAACTATGATTAAATAAATTTGTATGCTTTTCTCTTGTTAACCTGTCCTTTTTTATAGTAGGGTCAGCTGTGACCCTCAGGATGGGAAGAAAAGGGATCACACCCTTTCTATCCCTATGAGGTACAAAGTGATGTTATGGTTCTCTTTTTTTTTTTTTTTTTTTTGAGGCAGGGTCTGGCTCTCTCACCCAGGCTAGAGTGCAGTGGCACAATCTCTGCTCACTGCAACCTCTGTCTCCCATGCTCAAGCAATCCTCCCACCTCTGCCTCCCGAGTAGCTGAGACTACAAGTGTACGACACCAAGCCCAGTTAGTTTCTGTAATTTTGGTAGAGACAGGGTTTTGCCATGTTGCCCAGGCTGGTCTCAAACTTCTGGGCTCAAAGTGATCTACCTGCCTTGACCTCCCAAAGTGCTGAGATTATAGGCGTGAGCCACCAGGCCCAGCCCATGATGTTACGACTTACGAATACAATGCAGAGTAATTAAATCAAGCTAAATAACATATACATCACCTCAAATACTTATTTTTTGTGTGTGTGGTGAAGACATTGGAAATTTACTCTCTTAGCAATTTTGAAAAGTACTATACACGATTATTAACTACCTTCACCACGCAGTGCAATTTATCTCAAAACCAAATCAAAACATAACCTCACTCCTCCTGTCTAACTGAGGCTGTACCCTTTGACCATCATCTCCTCGCTCCCACAGCCCCCAGCCTCTGGTAAACATCATTGTACTCTCTGTTTCTATGAGTTTGATTGTTTTAGATTCCAAATATAAGTGAAAACATACAGTATTTGTCTTTCTGTGCCTGGCTTACTGCACTTAGCATAATGTTCCCTAAATCCATCTCTGTTGTTGCAAATGACAGAATTTCTTTCTTTTTCAAGGCTGTCACAGTACCTTTAAAATGCCGTGATTTGTTAACCAGTCTTGTCTTCCTCAGCATCTTGTCTTTCTTCAACACTACATCATCTCCTCAATATTTTTCCATCCAATATTGACCAAAATATTATAAGCAATTTTATCAAATGCTTGCTGAAATCCAATACGTGATGTTGGTGACTTCCTCTGGCATGTAATCTACTAATCCTATCAAAAAAGGAATGTTTAGCTTGGCACATCTTGGTCTCAGTGAATCCAAAGTAGATACCACTGTTTACCTTTCCTTTCTTTAAATGCCTGCATGTCAAATATTGTTCCATTCTCTGGAATGACTTTTACCTGTATATGGAAATTTGAATGTCATTCTACAGTAAAATTCTGGACCAAAAAAACAAAAGACCACTGATTTCTAGTCAATCTATAAACACTAAAGATACTTTACTATCTCACACAGCAAAAACATTCTGAGATAGGGTGGTTTCAGGTTGGTTGATTCAGCACCTCAATAATATTATCAAAGACTCAGATTCTGGCCGGGCGCAATGGCTCATGCCTATAATCCTAGAGATTTGGGAGGCCTAGGTGGATAGATCATTTGAGCCCAGGAGTTTGAGAACAGCCTGGGCAACATGGTGAAACCCTATCTCTACAAAAAATACAAAAATTAGCTGGGCATGATGGCATAAGCCTGTAGTCCTAGCTACTCAGGAGGCTAAGGTGGGAGGATCACTTGGGTCTGGCAGGCAGAGGTTGCAGTGAGTGGAGATTGTGCCACTGTACTCCAGCCTGGGCGACAGAGGGAGACCCTGTCTCAAAAAAAAAACCAGATTTTTTCCATATCTGTGCACTGCCACCATCATTATGATGGCCTTATCTTTGACTGGTTCTCTTCATGGAGGCAAGGGAGCTATGGCAGCTACGACCTTCTTTTCTACAGGTCTTCTTTTAGGAGCAAGAAAAACATCTAGGAGCTCCCCTTGCCTGACCTGCCATTGTTTTATTTCACATAACTGGGCCACTTTCCTCCTCCAAACCAATCACTGGCAAGCTGAGACAGATCAGAATTTAATCCCGAGACATACAGGGAAGAGATGGGTAATCCCTTAAAATTGGCTGTTTACCAACAAGAGAAAGTCGACAAATGCTCTGGGCTAGGAAACGCTACTGTCTGGTCCAGACAGAAGGAATTACTCTCTAATTTTGGAGGGTGGTCATATTTGAAGACAGTTACTGATGAAGACCTATTAAAATAACATGGACTTTTTATCTATTCAAAACAGCTTAAAACAGGACTGCGTCCAAAACAAAGGGATAGATTAAGTTATCTCTAAAATTCCCTGCCAACTGTTTAATGCTGTGATTCTGTTCTCATTGTTTTCACTGTGGAAACTGCTTGCAATTTGGAAGCGTGCGTGTCAGCAATGCTTGTGCTGCCAGCAAAAGTGCACAGTTGCTGATCTGTGTGCATTTCCCTAAATAGCACATTTGTGGAAAACTGAGTCACGGGGATTCTAGGTACTGTGAATCCATTATCTGCACAATTTTCTGAATGCCTTACATCTTAGACACTGGCGGCTTCCCTGTAAATAAACAAACTGTAATGAGACAACAGTTGACACATAACATGGGATTGGCCAAAGCAAAGCAAGTTTGGTTAACCGATTTTCCTCTGGCAAATTGTTCCTTTTTTTTGCTTTCTTTTTTTTGTTTTTTTGTTTTTTGAGACAGAATCTTGCTCTGTCACCCAGGCTGGAGTACAGTGGCGTGATCTTGGCTCACTGTAACCTCCACCTCCCGGCTTCAAGCGATTCTTCTGCCTCAGCCTCCCGAGTGGCTGGGACTACAGGCGCCTACCACTATGCCTGGCTAATTTTTGTATTTTTAGTAGAGACAGGGTTTCACCGTGTTGTCCAGGCTGGTCTCGAACTCCTGACCTCGTGATCCACCCGCCTCAGCCTCCCAAAGTGCTAAGATTACAGACGTGAGCCACCTTGGCCAGCCATTGTTCCTTTTTATTTATTTCGGGCTGAAAGCAGATGATTATGTTACATAAAGCAACAAATTAAATGTGGATGTTAGTGCTGCAATGGAGGAAAACTTGCAGAAAAGTTGATCTAACTTATTTAATCAAGTTCAGAGTCATGACTGTGCTACCGGGGGAGCTATTCAAATAAAATACAATCTATATGCCTTCCACCTGAGCAACCCAAGTTCTTACAGCGCTAACTAGAGAAGGTACAGGGGAGGGCGGGAGGACTGGATAGTTATTTCTGTGGCAGTTAAGTTTCGATTACTTATAGATCCATAAATCATCAGCCAAGGCTCTCTTTTCTCCAGCAGTGAGCATAGGGAGAAGGAGTTGAATGCAAGTGATACTGCAGGGACAGAATCAGAATCATCAACACTTAGCAACTGATTGGATTTTCGGAGCAAGAAAGAAGAGTTGAAGATAATGTTGAACTTTCTCACTGGTAGATTTTACTAACATTATTGAGCAATTACTGTGTCATGGGTACTAAGCTAAGTGCATTATATAATTATTATATCTCTGACGTCTCCCAGTAGTTCTATTAAGCAAGTACTATTGTTTTTGTTTTAGAGACAGGGTCTCGCTCTGTCACTCAGGCTGTAGTGCAGTGGTGCAATCTCAGCTCACCATAGTCTCGGGCTCAAGCGAGCCTCCCGCCTCAGCTCCCCAAGTAGCGGGGGCCACAGGCACGTATCACCATGCCTGGCTAATTTTTGTATTTTTGTAGAGCCTCGGTTTCGCCGTGTTGCCCAGGCTGGTCTTGAACTCCTGAGCTCAGGCAATCTGTCCACCTTGACCTCCCAAAGTGCTGGGATTATAGGCATGAGCCACCATGCCCGGCCAGTAAGTACTGTTGTTATTTCCATTTTATAACTAAGAAAACTGAGGCTTCATGGGGTTAATTTAATAAATGTCAAAGAAGAGATTAAAATCTAGATCTCAATTCTTTATTCATTGCTGCACTCTTGTCTTTCTGATAGGGAGGAGGAAAATGAGGAGTTTCCATTTAGACTTAGTGAGTTTTAAATGCTGCCAGGACATTCGACTGAAGATGCCCAGCAAGATGTAGGAAATGTCAAACTAAGTTCAAGAAACTATTTAAGATTGAGGATAGATCTGATAGTCATTTGCTGAAAGTTCAAGTTAAAGTCATGAGTTTGCCCTGGGAGACTCTGAGTGCTACTGCTTCAGCTTTGTTGTGTGGATTTTTTTATGCAACTCAAGCATTAGGAATTAAAAGAAAAATTGATTGATCTATAGGCTGGGCTCAATATTTTCCCATACCCTAGTTTATTGCTTCTTCTCTTTCTCTTTGTACTCCTTTCTAATAGGCCCCTCCTTTAACTTTCCCCATCTTGATCTTCTTTCCCTTAATCTTTCTCTTACTAGGTACTAGGTGCTTCCTCAGCAGGCAGCTGTTCACTATTTCATCCATTTCCTCCCCATTGCCTTCACCATTTCATTCACACTCTTTCTTAGGCTCCATATGAAAAGCCTCTTGCTTCTGTTGCCCAGGCTGGAGTGCAGTGGTGGTATCATAGCTCACTGCAGCCTTGAACTCCTGGGCTCAAGGGATCCTTCCACATCAGCCTCCTGAGTATCTGGGACTGCAGGCATGTGCCACCATGCCCAGCTAATTTTCAAATATTTTGTAGAGATGGGGTCTTGCTAACTGCCCAGGCTGTTCTTGAACTCCTACCTCAAGCAATACTCCTGCCTCAGCCTCCCAAAGTGCTAGTACTTCAGGTGTGAGCCACCACCTCTGGTGACCAACAGTAATTGTATGCTTCAATCTCTTACATCCTTACCCTTATCTTGTGTCCTTATCATCATCATTAATAGCTCATTTGGCCAGGCACAGTGGCTCATCCTGGGCAGCACAGCGAAACCTCATCTGTACAAAAAAATATAAAAATTAGCCAGGTGTGGTGGCACATGCCTGTGCGCCCAGCTACTTGGGAGGCTGAGGCAGGAGAATTGCTTGAGGCTGGGAAGTCCAGGCTGCAGTGAGCCGAGACCATGCTTCTGCACTCCAGCCTGGATGAGGGAGCAAGACCCCGTCTCCAAAATAAGATAAAATAAAAGCTAATTTGTCTCAGGCTTTGAATTAATCTGCATAAGCTCATGTAATTGTTGCAATAACTCTATATGGTAGGTACTCTCAGCCCTGTAATACAATGGGTTTGAAATGACTACTGACATACAGAGGTTTGAAATGATGTTACTTGCCCAAGTCTCATGGCGAATGGAGGAGCAAGGAATGGAACTCAGATCATTTGACACCAAAGCTCTGACCACCTCACAGCACTGCGCTCTTTAGCCAAACTAATGTTTCTGTCTTTCTTACCTTTGACCCATTTTATTCCACCTTTTTGAGGTATTTTCAGCATTTTCATTAAGATAACGAATACAACAATTATTTAAGTAGCTAAACCTTAAATATACTTCCATAAAATGTCCTTTAAGTTTCATTTTCTCCTTATCACTCCCCAAAACCACCAGAACTACACTTCATATTTTCCCAAACATGTGTATACACAAGGCATCCACCTGCTTTTATATGATGTCCTTTCCTATTCATCTGAGCCCGGTAAGGTTAAGAAAGAAAATGATTTTACATATTAGAGGGGAGAGTGCTACAAAAGAATATGAGACACAGAGACTTTTGTAAAGGAAAGAAAAAGCTTGTATGAGATACTTTATGTATATATGTACAACAGTTAAATCCTGGGCAACATGAAGAAAACCTTGTCTCTACAAAAAAATCCAAAAGTTACCTGGGCATGGTGGCACATGCCTGTAGTCCCAGCTACTTGGAAGGCTGAGGTGGGAGGATCGATTGAGTCCTGGAGGTCGAGGCTGCAGTGAGCCATGATTGACAGAGTGAGATCCTGTATCAGAAAAATAAATAAATAAAAATATAATAAGAAAAAAGTAAAGTACGGTGAGTGGCTAAGTGTTCTAAAGAAACATAAAAGCAACAATCCCTGGAAGAGGTAGACCTTAAGGATGAGTGGGATTTGATGGGAAGAGGGTGGAAGCCAGAGTGAAGACAGAAATCAACATCTCATCACTGACAGCTATTTATCAAGCACCTCCATGTGTTTGGCCATTAAATTAAAGTTTTGGGGATAGAGATGGAAAAGCTGCTTGCCGTCTTTCTCCCAAATACTCTGTGTTTGGGAAGGGCTTAAACAGATAGCAAAATACACAGTGACACAAAGAGGCACACAATACACAGAGCAAGAGTTTCAGGCATTCTGAAAATGCAGGGAACGTATCTCAGTAAGAATGGTAAGCCCTGGGACAGAGGGTGAGCGGTTTACATGGATCAAAGGGCTCACTCATGATAACGACAGCCTTCTCTAAGCCAGGCACTGAATACTATGGATACAAAGAGCCCAGAGTCATCAAGAGGAACCAGGAACTCTAACATGATGTGTGGAGCAGGCTATGAAAAGAGGGGTACCTTTCCCAGTCAAAGGCATCAGAGAAGGCTTCCTGGTGGAGGTGAGTTGGAAACACATGCAATCGTGCAGGCGAGGCAGGGAGAGGACACTTCTGAGCAAAGAAACTGGTTAGAAGATGTACTGGTGTGTAGGGAGAAAGAGGGCCTCCAGGTCACTCAGGGATTGCTGTGAGAGCACAAAGTGTAAGGCCAGGAGCAGTGAGATGACATGCAAGAGACAGGTGGTGACTGGCTGCCTTAGGGAGCCTGGGCTTGATATTGAGCCAGGAAAATGTTTTAAGCATCCTTTAGGTTAGGGAACTGTATTAATCAGATTCAGGTTGAGCCAAGATTTTAGCAAGCTTCAAACACCAAGTCGAGCAAATCTTCCCTGTGAGTTTGCTATGATCACTGTTCTTATAGTTCAGAGAATAACTGTGCTCTAGATATTCAGCTCAATTCAAAGTGGAGCTGCTGAAAAATGTATTAGTGCTGGAGTGCACAGGATGCTGTTCATGGGTGACTAGCATTTCAAAGGGCTGTAGATTAAAAGTGAGAGGTCTCTGAAGTCCAATTTCAAAACCCAGAGCCTCTCCCCCATTTATCTCCTACTTCCTACCAATCCTGGAATGAGTCTGTAGACCACTGCAACTTCTCAACTTCGACATCTTTTCTTCTCTTTCTATTATCAACCTTTATATTCCCTTTAGGTCTTTTCTTTTTCTTTCTTTTACCACTTATGATGACCACATACATGGTCATACTATGGGAAATGCAGAGCTGAATCCCATTAGTGTCCATTGAGAACCTGCTGTGCTCCAGGCATTGTTTGGGGGCATTTTAAAGCATTATCTCATTTAATTCTTCTAGCAACAGTAAAAGGCGGGTGTCATTTTACATGAAGAATTTGGGGCACAGACAGGATAAATTACTCGCCCAAATTCACACAACTAGTAATGGACAGAGGTTTTTCACATAAGCTTTTTGGATGTGGATTGGAACACACTGTTCTCTCTGAATTCCCAAAGCTCTTGAGATAACAATACAAACCTTTGTCATGACCTACAAAGGGTTTGAATGGAGATTCCTCTGCTCTCTCACCCTACAACCAAACCCAGACAGATGGCGTCCAGGGCCCAAGGTCCTGGCCACTCTGGTATGCTGGCTGTGGGTTTTGAAACAGTTGATTTAGGATCCTTTATGTACAATGAGTTACAAATCATATTCTGTGAGTTTCTGATCTAAGCTCACAGTTCTTTCTTACCAAGGAGATAATCAGCAAACACACAGACAACAAGGAGCTGCAGAGAAGTAACAATAACCTCCAATAGGTTCTTAGTTGGAATGGACCCGTCACAACAGACAGACAAACAGGAGAAAAACAGAAGTTTATTAATATGGACGTTGTATACACACATATACACAGACATCCAGAGAATGAGTTTTCAAAGAGGTGGCTTTAAGTTCCAGTTTCTTCAACATCTGGAACACCTTCAACAAAGAACAATAGATTTTTAGAGAAGTGGCAAGACAACAAGAAGGACTTTGAGTTTCTGTGAGCAGACTGGCAGCTCGAGGAAAGGCAAACAAACAGCAGATAAATGCTAGTTAGCAAAGCCTGCCAATGTAAACTCCTCTAGTACCGACTCTAGACTGATGAGCGTCTAAGTGGTTAACATTTTCTTGGGGGGAAAAGGCGGGGATTTGTGGCCAGGATACTTTTTGCCTTTGTAAATCTATGTCCTCCTTTTGGGCAAATAGAGGGCAGAGACCTCTGCTGTACCTCTTTCTTCTTGAGCATCTTCAGCTCAACAATCCTTCATATTTTGGGGAAGATATTCTGGTCTCCCACAGAGCCTTTCAAAGAAGGTTCAGCTCGGGCCTGGATTCCTCATCTCTCACTATTATCTGAGTTTCAGTGTCTCCCACCCTCCTCTGAGTCCGTACTGGTCTGTGGAAGAAGTCTGCTTCCCTGAATAAAGACCCTAAAGTTCTATTTGCACAAAGCTCAGTCTTTCTCTATGCTGAACTTGGCTTCATTACTATGTGGCTGTGAGATTTTCGTGTTGTCAACTATCCTATCTCAGTTTCAGTTTCCTCACCTGTGCAAAATCAGTCATCCCCAAAGTGTTGCCCAGATGAAAAATTTTAGAATTCTATGAAGAGCTTTACCCACTAGTAGAAGAGAGAGTTAATAGATTCATCAATGAGGACCCCATTTGCACTATTGTCCAGTATAATAATTTAAACTTTCTGTCTTTGTGGCATTTATAATTACTTATTGTAAATGAAACTGATGTGAAGGACACTCATTTTCAATGCCTTTAATTGTCATCCAAAGGTGCTTTCCATCTGAAAAATTCCATGATTCTAAGTGTGCATCAATTTCATGTCAGGCAGGATCAGAGGCTTGGTCAATATTATTTTTTCCACAGTGAAATTGTGTAAGGCAGGAGATCCTACTTAAGCTAACAAATGTGTATCCTTCACAATGGAAGAATAAATAAAAGTATAATTTGTGGATTTGCTAATAGTTTCTTCCTGCTTAAAATATTAACCTCTTCTATTCCTTAACCAGAACTTAACACACATAGTTTTAGCTTAAAATGTCTGGGAATTTTTGGTGTCTTGAAGTATTTTCCGCAAATTTATTTATCATCTCCAAATTCGATCTCCCTTTTCTGAATGTTCTTGATGCTACATTTTCGTGTATTCATCAACTTGAGATGTTTGCTCCTTTTTTTGTTTTTTTGTTTTTTTTTTTTGAGACAAGGTCTCAGTCTGTCGTCCAGGCTAGAATGCAGTGGCACGATCATAGCTCACCACAGCCTCCACTTCCCTATCTTAGGTGATCCTCCCACCTCAGCCTCCCAGGTAGCTGGGACTACAGGCACAGGCCATTGTGCCCAGCTAATTTTTCTATTTTTTTGTAGAGGCGGTGTTTTGGCATGTTGCCCAGGCTGGTCTTGAACTCCTGGGCTCAAGTGATCCTCCTGCCTTGGCCTCCCAAAGAGCTGGGATTACAGGCATGAGCGACCACACCCAACCTTTTCTACTGTTCTCTTACCTCCCCAACATTTTCATATTTCCCAGATCACCATTATCTGCAGAGAAATCTCCATCAAATATTTCATTATTTGAAAGAAGCAACACCAATAAAGAATTCACTCTCTGTTTACTTGGATATGAAAAGCTACCCCAAATTAAGACCTGACATTTTCTCATCTCCTTCTTTGCAATAAAAATAAAATTGAAATTAAATTGGGATAAGTGCAACACATTGTATCTAAGCAGCCATTGTCAAATTGTTTCTAAACATCAACAGTAAAAGCTCTAATCTGAGTCAATTTTAGAACACACTTATATTCCAAAGGGAAATGAATTTTCAAAATGGTATAGGACTCAACATTGCATATTTTAGTCTTCAGGCCAAGCAGGGAAATGCTAACAAGCTACTTCTTCCAATTTTGCTATTAATGCAGATTGATGTAAAACTACCTGCTGTGGGCGAAACACTCAGCCTCTGCAAATGGTCTCATTCGGAAACTGTCAGTGTCAGGGAAATGTGTTTCCCTTCCACAGCTCATTGAAATGGAGATGGCATGGAATGGAGTAAAGGGATCTGCTTTCTAATGAGGCAAAATTAGATTCATTTGAATTGGTGCATGGACTGAAATGAAGGGAAAATCCCACCAGTGCCTATTTTTACCTCCTTAGACCGCCTTTGAGCAGCTAGGCAGAGTAAAACCACACATGCTAAAAATTTCCCACATTGATACAGAATTCATGAGGAAATTATTTTCACACTTTAATGGAATGGGTCTATTGCTTACATTATACAATGTAAGGGAAAAAATTATAAACTCAGAAGCACATTTCCATATTTCTCATCAACTTAGTTTCTTTGATACAAACATAAGAAACTACCCCAACTATTATAGAGCACATTTTGCAACTTTCACTCATGCATAGTATTCATGTGACATCAAAAGCAAAAATATCAAAGCAAACACACGGACAACAAATGAAAGCAAACCTTTACAGCGTTATCATTCAGTGAAAAATACATGTTCTAAAGGGTTGTGATATATGATACTATGGAACTATAATATATTCCAGTTTCTACAATTTCAGTTCTTTTCAGATTTGGTGTTTATAAAATAACCTAGTAGGCCGGGCGCGGTGGCTCACGCCTGTAATCCTAGCACTTTGGGAGGCCAAGGCAGGCGGATTACAAGGTCAGGAGATCGAGAACATGGTGAAACCCCGTCTCTACTAAAAATACAAAAAATTAGCCGGGCACGGTGGCGGGCTCCTGTAGTCCCAGCTACTCGGGAGGCTGAGGCAGGAGAATGGTGTAAACCCGGGAGGCGGAGCTTGCAGTGAGCCGAGATTGCGCCCCTGCCCTCCAGCCTGGTGGACAGAGCAAGACTCCATCTCAAAAAATAAATAAATAAATAAATAAATAAATAAATAAATAAATAAAATAAAATAACCTAGTAAAGAAGTGGTGGAAGAAAGTGAAGTTTTACACAGTGGATTATGTGAAACACAAACTCATGAAACCAGCCAAAGTTTCTGAGTTCTTTTTTTTTTTCCCAACCTTCCTCCAGCCAAATGAGTTTTTAATTCACATAGAACTTTTTAACATCATCTATTTAATTCTCCTATATTTTAGAATAATAGCATTCTCAGGTTAGTAGTTTTCAGACTTTAAATTTTCAGGACAGTAAAATTTCTTTCCCAAGGCAGTAGAAAGAGCTGACACAGAGTTGCCACACTGTTAATTTTGCCAATAACAACAATAACAAAAAGCTACCACTGCCATCATTTCAGACAGGAAAGGCTATTTCAACACCAAAAATGTAGGAAGTTCATAATGTCAAAATACAAAGGAGTTCTTCCCAAGAAATACAATTTGTTAACCATAGATAATTTTAAAGGATATACTTATAGTTTGATATACATTTAGAAACAGTTATAACATTAACATTTATTTTATACTATAGCAAATGTTATGTTCCCTTGGTACAATTTTTTTTTAATTTGATAGCACTATATGTATTTCATACTCTGGTATTTGATAGCACTCATGATGAAGGGCTCTAAGGTGTAATTTGTTTTGGCATTATATTTTTATCAGTGCCATCATCAAAAATTCTGTTTCACAGATATGAGCAAAAATAAAAACACCATTCTTAATAGTGTTTTGGGTTTTTATGTTTTTTTGCTTTTTGAGATGGAGTTTCACTCTTGTTGCCCAGTCTGGAGTTATGGTGCGATTTGGACTCACTGCAACCTCCGCCTCCCAGGTTCAGGCGATTCTCCTACCTCAGCCTCCAGAGTAGCTGGGATTACAGGCACCCGCCACCATGCCCAACTAATTTTTGTATTTTTAGTAGAGGCGGGGTTCCACTCTGTTGCTCTGGCTGGTCTCAACCTCTTGACCTCAGGTGACTCATCCACCTCGGCCTCCCAGATATGCTGGGATTACAGGTATGAGCCATCATGCCTGACCTAACACCGTTTCAATTATTCTGACATAGTCTAGGCAAACCAATATGCTAAGGAACAGTAGCTCCCACATTCTCAAGTCCTTCCTTTTACCTTGCTTACAATGGGCCGGTAGGAAGGCCGGCTGAGCCAGGGCAGGTGGGTGGCTGGGACTCCGCAGGAAGTAAGCTCAGGGCTCTCCTCAGTATATTGCCCCTCACTTTCAGGGCAGAACCATATGGTCTCCTTGCCTTCCAGAGAGAAGCTGGAAATTTTTACAATAGGTTCTCTGTGGGCCAGTAAAAACTCTGGCCCTTCCCGGCATTTGGGAACCATTGCTATGTGTTATTTAGTCTTTGAATTCCTGAATTTTGTGTAATCCAGAGGAGCCTGAGACTCTGTGTGGATATGAGTTGAATCCACAGCCATCAAAAAGCACCTTCCCATTGGTAAGTTAAACGCAGTAGAAAAAGCACTGGTTCTAGGGCCAGAAAAGTTGGGTTCAAGTCTCTATTTAACATAGACAGTTGACTCTTGAACAATGTGGAAGTTAGGGGTGTTGATCCTTCCTGTAATTGAAAATTCAAGTATAACTTTTGACTCCCCACCAAAACTTAATTACTGATAGCCTTCTGTTAACCAGAAGCCTTACTGTTAACATAAATAGTCGATTAACACATATTTTGTATGTTATATGTATTATATACTCTATTCTTACAAATAAAGTAAGCTAGAGAAAAGAAAATGTTATTAAGAAAATCGTAAGGGTGAGAAAATATATTTACTGCTCGTTAAGTGGATAATCATAAAGGTCTCATCCTCATCACCTTCACATTGAATAGGATGAAGAAGAGGAGGAAGAGTAGGGGTTGGTCTTGCTGTTTCAGGGGTGGCAGAGGTGGAAGAAAATTTGAGTATGTGTAGACTCACACAGTTCAAACCCATATTGATTAAGAAGTAACTGTACTTGGTTTCATAATGTTTTCTAATGTTTTTCTCATGTTCAGATTGGGGTTGTGGGGGAAAAGACCACACAGATAAAGTGCAGTCAAGAATTCTTGATAGAATTCTCATCATATTCTATCAAGGGTACATACTATCAATAGAACATTACTAATGATATCAACCTTGATCAACTGGCTGAGATAGTGTTTGTCACATTTCTTCATTGTGAAGTTACCCTTCCCTCTTTCCACATTACTCTTCAGAGGGAAGTCACTTAAGGAATGGGAGGCTACATTCCACCTCCTTCAGGGTACAGTACCCTCATAAGTTGTTTGAAATTCATTTGCATGAAAGATTTGTCTATTCTCTTCCATCTATTTATTTATTTGACTATTTATTTATATCAATATGTTGTCATTAGTTTTCATTTCAACTGTTCTGATATGTGTATACTAATGGTCTTAATTTGCATTTCCCTTAATGGCTAGTGATATTGAACATATCTTCAAATGTATGTTTGCCATCTTCATATCCTCTCTGGTGAACTCTCTGGATGTCTTTTGACAACTTTCAACTGGCTTATTTTTAACGCTGAGTTTCAGAGTTCTTTATATATTCCAGATACTAGTCCTTTGTCAGATGTGTGATTTGCAAATATTTCTCCCAGTCTTTAGCTTGTCTTTTTATCTTCTACAGGGTCTTTTGCAGAGTAAAACTTTTAAATTTTGATGAAGTCCAGTTTATTATTTTTTAATGGATTGTGCTTTTGGTATCACATTCAAGAACCCTTTACCAAGCCCAAGGTCCCAAAGACTTTTCTATGTTCTCTTCTAAAAGTTTCATAGTTTTGCATTTTACATTTACATCTACATCTATAATTCGAGTTAATTTTTGTATAAGGTATGAGATTTAGATGAAGATTTATTTTTGTCTATGACTATCTAATGAGCCAAGAATATTTTTGAGGAAGTGATATCAATGGAAATGAACTCTAAACCAGATGGGAAGAAAATGAAGATGGGGCCAGGTGTGATGGCTCATGTATGTAATCCTAGCACTTTGGGAGGCCAAGTTGGGGAGATCCCTTAAGCCCAGAAGTTCAAGACCAACCTGGGCATCAAAGTGAGACCCCATCTATACAAAACAAACAAACAAAAAATTAGCCTAGTGTGATGGTGCACATTGTGGTCCCAGCTACTCCGGAGGCTGAGGTGGGAGGATCTGAGGTACAGGCTGCAGTGAGCTGTGATCATGCCACCACATTCCAGCCTAGGCAACAGAAGGAGATCCTACCTCCAAAAAATAAATATTAAGTAAAGATAGAAGAAGGCTGACAGATAATTCTTAAGCGTTAGAGTTCATACTTAAGGTAAAATAAATGTAGCTATGGGCCGGGCACAGTGGCTCATGCCTGTAATTGCAGCACTTTGGGAGGCCAAGGTGGGTAGATGACCTGAGGTCAGGAGTTCGACACCAGCCTGGCCAACATGGGGAACTAAACTGTCTCTACTAAACATACAAAAATTAGCCAGGCTTGGTGATACATGCCTGTAATCCCAGCTGCTCAGGAGGCTGAGGCAGGAGAATGACTTGAACCCGGGAGGCAGAGGTTGCAGTGAGCCAAGATCACACCACTGCACTCCAGCCTAGGTAACAGAGCAAGAATGCATCTCCAAAAAAAAAAAAAAGTAACTACAAAGCCAGTCAACCAATGACTAAGAAATAGATAGTAGTTGGAGATTTCAGAAAGAAAGCAGGTACTGGTGGTGTAAATAAAAAGCCCAGTAGTGGCCAAGGGGGTAAAGAAGTTAAGGAACTGAGATATCAGGGTGTAGAGAGGCCACCTGTGAAAGCTGAGGTCAGAGAATGATGCAGGAGTGGGTGGAGAGAAAGCACATCGGTCAGGGCCTCAAGTGTTTTTGAATGAGCAGGAGTGAGTGGAGGTCAAGGAGATGACTGGTCCAAGATCGGGGGAAGGGAGCAAGAGGAGACAGTGTCAGGGAGAGAAATGCTTTGCAGTCAACAGTGGGGAGCCAGCGGGATGCTTTTTCTATTTCTTGGCCTTAGGGTGCAAGGGAGATGAGAAAGAAAAAACAAAACAAAACAAAACAAAAACTATCCTGTCCTTGAAGAGGCAGTGGGCAAGGAAATGTCCTCAAAAGACTTTCAATGTCTGTTACAGCAAACAGGTGAAAGGAATATTTGGAGAAAATGCTGAATGAGCTGTTCACAGGGCAAGAGGCAGGAGGGCAGTTTCAGGAACTCAGAAATACCAGGACTGGGAAGAAGGCTTTGAGTCAGACTGGAAAGCAGAGCCCAAGTGACAGAGCTGCCCTTGGGTACCATGAAATTCTGAGGGCAACATCGTTGTTAGACTGGGCCTGAAAGTCAAGAGTGGAAGTTCTAACAGTCCTCAGAGAAGAAGAGGGTGAACTGATATTCAGGCCTCTAACTGAAATAATTATGTGAAAGCTGTTTGTTTATTTGTTGTTTATTTATTTTGAGATGGAATCTCGCTCTGTTGCCCAGGCTACATTGCAGTGGCATGATCTCGGCTCACTGCAGCCTCCGGTTCCCGGGTTCCAGTGATTCTCCTGCCTCAGCCTCTGCAGCAGGTGGAATTACAGGCCTGCGCCACCACATGGCTAATTTTTTATATTTTTAGTAGAGATTGGGTTTCACCAGGTTGGCCAGGCTGGTCTCAAACTCCCGACCTCAGGCAATCTGCCCGTCTCAACCTACCAAAGTGCTAGGCTATAGGCCTGAGCCACTGTGTCCGGCCAAGCACTTTGTTAATAAAGCAGTGTCTTAAAAAGCTGGAAATCACTAGCTATAGTTAGGTGGTGAAAGGCATTACACAAAGCGAATTAATATGTTTGATACTTGTTGTCTAGAAATTATATATTTATGATTATATCTACACACACGATAATATTAAGAAATATCCATTGTTGTTGGGAGCAGTGGCTCACTGCGATAGTCCCAGCTACTCTGGAGGCTGAGGATGGAGAATTGCTTGAGTTCTGGAGTTAGAGGTTACAGTGAGCTGTGATCATGTCACTGCACTCCAGTTGGGGTAACAGAACAAGACCCTATCTCTAAAAAATAAAAATAAAAAATCCATTGGCCTAGACATAACAATTTCATGGTTAGTTATATAGACAAATATATAAACACACACATACACATTAGCCAAAAATGGTAAGTTCAAGCAGCTGTAAAATAAAATGCAACCGGACATTTTATGGCTTGTGTTTTAAGGCCCTGGCTCAGTTCAATCTGTCCTCTCACTGGTTCCTGCTTCTTTCTCCTTTGTTCTACTTCTATTTCTCACCATGTTTTGACAGGTGAGGTTGTTCATGCAAAGGGATCCAACAAAAATACAGGAATGCCACCTTTGTCTCCTCATCCAGGACAGAGCAACCCTCCCTTTCCTCCTTGCAACAAAGCAGGCAAAACACACATTCTCCTACCACCCCACCATGAAGCCGAGGCACGAATGGCAGTGGTGCTATTGTTTTGCTTGCAGGGAGGGAATTTTTATGCAATCAATAAGTCACCTGCCCTCTTTGCCCAGGATCAGCTCTCCACCCGAACCCCTATGAGCTTCAGTGGTAGAATACTTCAAGCTTCAGCCAGCACAAACATGTCACAGCAAGAGGGACAGCGATTGTATTTGCACACACAATTAGTTTAAGTACAGACTTTATTTGATCCTTAAAAAAAAGAACAGCTTTGGTATTACATTACAACCAAAGGAATTTAGCCTTTAACCTGCAGTTTCCCTGCTCTCAGTGAGATAAAACCTTTTTCTGATAAGAGGTGAGGCCCAGTGAAATTTTCTTCTTTTCCCTCATTCCCAGAGGTGAGGTAATAAACTAACAACTTAATTAGACCCTGTTTTATACGAACTAAAATAATAGAAGGGAGTCTTTGGTAACATGGAAAAAATACCCCCAAGAACTCCAGGCATCATAATACAGAGAAATACGATGAGAAGTAATCAGGATATGGAAAGATATGTTTATCCTGTAGATGCTTCACCCTGAGGCCGTACCATTTTTATTTCCCTTCCATTGGGCATAATGGAAAGGAATTGAACCCTCTGCAACGGACTGAATGTGCATCCCCCTGAAATTCATACGTTGAAGTTCTAATCCCCAAGGTGATGATATTAGGAACGGGGCCTCTGGGAGGTGGTTAGAGTTAGATGAAGTCCGCAGGGCGGAACCTTCATCATGGGATTAGTGCCCCATATAACAGGTCTCAGAGAGATCCCCTGCTTCTAGCATGTGAGGTTACAGTGGGAAGATGACCGGCTATGAGGAAGCAGGCCCTCACCAGACACTAAATCTGTCAACACTTGATTTTGGACTTCCCAGCCTCCGGAGCTGTGAGAAATAAATTTCTGTTGTTTATAATCCATCCAGTCTATGGCATTTTGTGATAACAGCCTGAAGGGAATATGACATTCTTCCCCACTGCCCAGCTCCACTGAGAGCTTGAGAGCTGGGACTCTAGAGGACACCTGAGAGAGAGGCTAGCTGGAGAACAAAGGGTGATAGGTTTTTTTTTTGTTTGTTTTTGTTATGTTTTGTTTTTTTTAACAAAGCCCTTCTTGTTGCCCACCAAGGAAGAGGATTCTCATAGACTAATTTCCACCAATGGAAAAAAACATGAGCAGCTTTGCACCATCTTCTGAACTCTGTGTCTCTCCAATCATCACACAGCAAGGTTTTCTTTGTTTGTTTGTTTTTCAGGTAATGGTCTGTGTATTTGTTTTCTATGCTGGGTGACAAATTACCACACACTTAGCAGCTTAAAGCAACACATGCTTATTATCTCACATGTTCTTTGAGTCAGGAGCCTGAACACAGCTCAGCTGGGTTCTGTCCTTAGGGTCTCACCTGGTGGCAATCAAGGTGTTGGTCAAGGTTGGGTTCTCATCAGAGGTTTGACCAGGTAAAGATCTCTGTCCATACTCCCTCAGGTTGTTGAATTTATTTTTTTGCCACTGTAGGGTGCACAGCAACTCAATTCTTCAAAGTCAGCAAGAGAGAGAGAAGGAGAGAGAGACAGACTCTACGTGGGTCTACTAAGAGGATAGAGTTCTACACAAAGAGGTTGGAAACCTCAAGAGATAGAGATCCTGGGGACCACCATAAAGTCCATCTATGTCTCTCTAGTCTAGAAATTTAAAGGTATAGCCAAGGAGTTCTAGAAACAACATTTGTAGAAGAATCATAAAACAAGGGTAGATATTTTAAGTCTACACACATATGCAGGCACCCTAACCTAAAAATAAAGTAAAGGTAGGAGTTTCTCTTGGTGGTCAATGGCATGAGATATTGTAGTCATACGGCATGGCTTTAAATCTCTGATCTATAATTTACTGGTTGCTTAACTTTACTAAGCCTCAGTTCTCATCTTTAAAATGGGAATCATGGTACTTATATTTGAAGCTGTTATGAAAATTAAATTAGATAAAGTAGACAAAACACTTAGCACAATGCCTGGCATAAAAGTGCTCAAAAAATGATTGCTATTGTATCCAGGTAAGATCCTGAGGTGCCTCAAACAAGGTAGAATTTTATTTTTTTAGTTTTATAAATTTAATTAACTAATTAATTAATTTTTGGAGAAAGATCTCCAAAAGTCACTCAGGCTGGAGTGCAGTGGTGTGATTATGGCTCACTGCAGCCTCTAGCTCCTGAGCTTAAGCAATCTTCCCACCTCAGCCTCCTACATAGCTGAGACTACAGGCGTGTACCACCATGCTCACTTTTTTTTTTTTTTTTTTGGTAAAGCTGGGGTCTCACTATGTTGCCCAGGCTGGTCTCAAACTCCTGGGCTCAACCCATACTCTCACCGTGGCCTCCCAAAGTGTTGAGAATACAGGGGTGAGTTACTGTACCCAGCCCAAGGTATGATGGTCTCTAGACACAGATAACTTATTCTTCAAGGTTGGGTTCCCTTCTGAGACCTAAGAGATTTGACACTATTTTGGCTCCATGCTTTCCTCAAAACCATGATCTTTTTAACCTCCTGAGTGGATCTACCAGGATCTCAAGCCTACCTTTTCCTGCATCTTCATCAATGGAACCAGTAAACTTTTGCAAAGCTGAGTTCAAAGTCCCTACAGACCTTCAAACTTCGTAACTGGAATGCCCTGGAGGAGGCTGGCCTCTTTCCTACCCACCTATGCCTCCATCCATCCTGTCCTTAGGCAGAAACCTACAGGTCCTAGCTGTCTCAGCACAAGCTTCCTATATGCTAGACCTGCTTAGACTTTGGAACCTGGCTCCTGAGATGGATCCACTCAATTATTCACTCACTAAACACCTAGGTGACACTTACCATGTGCCAGACACAGAGCTAGTTTGAGAGAGAGAGAAGAGCGATGAAGACAGAGCCCTCTCTCCAAGCAGGCCGTTGGCCAATGGAGCGGCAGACACACACCAACAGAGTAAAGCCAACCCTTGACTTTGGACAGGAATATATCGGACATCTTACACCAACGCCTCAGCCTGTGAAAACGCAATGATCATCCGGGCCCCTTGCTTTCTCCCATGTCTCAGTTCCATCAAGATTCATGCTTCCTGTATGGTCTCACACCACTTGTGCATTTCCAACTTCTACTACAGTTTTATGCCTCACATGATAAGCAGTTTTTCTGGTAGCTGTTTAGTAAATGTTTAGTACTTACTAAAACATTTCATACACCATGTTTTCCTTTCTCCGCAGAACATGTGTGATGGACCCATGGACTTGTTCACTGCATCGATCTTGGGCACTGCCCAGCTTCATGTTCCACTCTCCCATTTATCCCAAATTTCTGAGGATTTCGTGGCTAAGAACCATCACTTTCCACAGCTCATAATTTTCTGTTATTTGACTCAACAGCACAAGCAGATGTCCTTTAAAAAACATTGTTTTCACCAAGAAATAAAGTGTTTTCTATTCCAGAAGAGTTCTTTTATGCAGGTAGGTGAACAGACAGTGCAGAGCCATGCTGAGGTGTGTGTGCCTTGTTGTCACTGTCTCTCCTCTGGGAGGAACAGTAGGCTCCTGTACGCCAGGCTTCCCAGAGCCCAGGAGGAACACATCCACGCCTTGCCAGTCATTTGCATCTTAGTAAGACTAAAACTAATAAAACTAGTAATAAAGCTAAAAATATATTGAAGGATTACAGTATGCCAAGCATAAATGTATTGTGTTATTTGGCCCTCACAATCGTCTTTTGAGCTAGGCACCAGCACCACCTTTAAGGGCTCAAGAAGCTGAGGTGTCAAGATTTTAAGTCATTTGCTCAAGGTCACACAGCTAGGAAGTGTAGTGGAAGAGTCAATCCCCCATTTGTCCAATGCAGTACTGTCGTCCAAGTGTGAAGAGGGATGTGCGGGTCTGAGAACAAAGTTAGCCTGCTTAATACTTTGTCCAAGGTCAGCCCTGGCTCCAAGCCCAAGAAACAAAGCAGGATCAGCAGCCACAAGGTCCAACAGTCAGCCAGGCTCCCATACTGCAGGAGTCTCTATCACAGCCCAGATCTGCATGTGGGCAAATGAAAGCTAGCAGCAGAGTACCCTGGCTACCTCTGCACAGGGAGTGACTGCGGAACTTCAAGAACAAAAGAGAGGCAAAAGATGTGGGGTGGCCTGGCTGGGAGGGACTTAGGGAACAGGGACACCTTGCAGATAACTCTCAGGACTGAGGAGTAAATATCTTTTATTAAACAAAGCTTGTAATTCTGATTCTAAGCCTGGCGTTCCTAACAATGGCAGGCACTGATGGCTGTAAAAGGCACTAATCACACACAGTAGATTCGTGTTTACACTGGGAAGGGCTGCTGATCCTGCATAGGCCTTTGAAGCCACCCCTGCTCACACAGATTGTAATGCACTATGAAGTAATGTCTTCAAATAAAAGGGAGGAGTTGAAATAGACCTGTCTAGCCAGTTATTTCTCTAAGGCACTTCAAAGAAGCATTTTCTTTGATCATTTTGACTTTCCATCTATAAGAAATGTGAACGTATTACTCATAGAAATTACTCAAGAGACCTCAGACTGATGGGGGCTTCAGTTTGACCCATCGCCAGTGAAATGGGAAGGATAAGATAGGGAAGGGCACATTGGTTCTTAAAACTTTCACCAGGAAGTGACCCACATCCCCCGCTCCCTCACATTTCACTGGCCAAAGCAAGTCACCTGGCTCATCCAACTTCAAGGGGAACAGAGAAGGACCATCCTGCCATGTGCTGAGGAGGGTGGGCAGACACCCATGACCCCCGATAAATAGCACTGATGACTAACACAAAGGCCAAGTGACAAGGAGGTGTTTTTAGGAGGTCAAATGAAGGAGTATATCTTTCAAGAAAATAAGGCACTAATGAGCTTTGTTACATCTCCACAGTAATTTCTAAAATGGAATTTCCCCATGAAGGCCTTTAATAGGAGCATTGTAATAGTTTAAGAAAACAAAGTATCCTGATTTGACTAAATCATCAAGGAAAACTGTGGAAATTACAAAACTAGGACCAAAGCAATTTTCCCATGTGTAACTGGAGGATGAAACAATCCATCTGTCATTCTGGATTGTTCGTGGGAAAATCCACTGAAGAACTCTACAAAGGAAAACTACCAAAACTCGGATGGCACCTTTAACCTTTTCTCCCTGGAACTTGCCTATTATCTTGCTTTTTCTCCCAGTAATTTCAACGCGTTTTACTGTGTATCACCAAATCTGAAGCTTCGGATAACCTGACGATTACTATTTATGTTTCTCTCATGTGTTACTTCATTCAACAAACATTTATTTTGAGGATCTACTACACGCAGCACTCTTCTCTAGACACTAGGGATACAAAGATAAAACATGGTCCTACCTGTAAGGTACTCATTAGCAAATTTAGTTGGGGGAAGGAAGAACATGAATCAGAAAATTACAGAATATTGCAAAAGTACAGGCTGGTCTCAAGGTAATGAGATATCTCAATTGATTTTTCAGTCAGGTGCAGATCGAATTATTTGTCCTACTCTTCCCTTCTCATTATCGTACTTGACTAGACTTTAAGAAAAAAAAAAGGCCAAGCTCAGATATAGGCTCACACCTATAATCCCAGCACTTTGGGAGGCTGAGGTGGGCGGATCACCTGAGGTCAGGAGTTCCACACCAGCCTGGCCAACATGGTGAAACCCCATCTCTACTAAAAAAACAAAACAAAAAAAAAATTAGCTGAGCATGGTGGTGGACACCTGTAATCTCAGCTACTCAGGAAGCTGAGGCAGAAGAATTGCTTGAATCTGGGAGGTGGAGGTTACAGTAAGCCCAGAATGAACCTCTGTACTCCAGCCTGGGTGACACAGTGAGACTCGGTCTCTTAAAAAAAAAAAAAAGAAAAAAAGTGCCAGATATTATGGGAGAGCTGAAATGATATTTATAAGGACATCACCTTCCTTGCAAAGGAGTGGTGTCCCTGTAGGGGCCACTCAGTACACAGGGACATGGCTTGGGGCAGTGCAGGTGTGCATTGCACAATATCAAGGCACACTCATCCCCTTACAGGCTTCTTAGATTTATGCAGATGTCAGTTAGGTATCTTGAACCATGAGTACTCCTATCTGTGCCACCATTTGAACTATGAACAGGACAGCCAGCAGCTAACCAACCTTAGTTCTCTGAAATATGTTCATCATATGCTTACTCTTATTTGTATTAGTATGATATAATGATAATCTCTAACTTGCTGAACAATTTTTTTTCAATAATCATTGATTATACATCTAGTCTGACTAAGACTGTTCTAACCACATTGGAAGTCCTAGATAAAGATATGCCACAGTCCTTGACCTCAAAAACCTTTAAAACTAGAGGAAGAGAGACAAAAGCACATAAATCAATTTGAGGCTATTTAAATGCTAACTTGTGTAACATTAAGTTTAAATACAATCTGAGTTATGAAGACCAAGAGATCAGCCTTAGATGGGATTTCGTCTGGACCTTAAAGGACATGGAATATTTGGGTAGGCCAGGGGAAAGAAAATGATGAGAATGTGTGACTCTATCGATCTTTGTCCATTACTTCCTGGGCAAAACACCTCAAAGCTACACCTCGCTGGTGGAGAGTAGCAGCTGCCCCTGTTGTCACAGCAAAGAGGGTGGTACAGCTGATAAAGGGTAGGGAACTCTGCCCATCACTCCCTGACCTGCTCTAGCTCCTTTCAGCACATCAAGTTACCCTGTGCCATTGTCCCAGTTTCCTTCCGTATAGAGCAAGTCCTTCCTTCTGCTATTACCTTGCAGCAGTTAAGAACATAGGCTAGTTTACTAATTCTCCAAGTGTGGTCCCCAACACACTTGTCATTTTTTATTTTTTGAGACAGTCTCACTCTGTCACCCAGGCTGGAATGCAGTGGTGTGATCTTGGCTCACTGCAAGTGTGGTCCCCAACCAGCAATATGAGCATTACTGGGGAACATGTTAGAAATGCAAATCCTTGACCTCTGCCCCAGACCTAGTGACTCAGGTACTCTGGGGGTTAGGTCCAGGAATGTGTGGTTTCCCAGACCCTCCGGGAGATTCCGGTGCACACGTTTGAGAACCACTGGGCTCAGCAGACACCCTGGCTTCAACTCCTGGCTCTGTTGGCACTCATCAACTCCATGCCTCCATGGTTAATCCTGCTAAATCTCAAGAGGATATAATAGTAGCACCCATCCCCATGGGGCTATAGTGAAGAAAAAATGAGTTAATGCATAATGCAAGGCCCTTAGCCAAATTAATCCTTGATAATTGGTAAGCACTCAATGAATTAGTACAATTATTGCCTGACAAGATTTCCCTTTACTTTTTTTTTTTTTTCACCCAGGCTGGAATGCAGTGGCACAATCATGGCTCACTGCAACCTCGACCTCCTGGGCTCAAGTGATTCTCCCACCTCAGCCGCCTGCATAGCTGGGACTACAGGTATGTACCACCAACCCTGGTTAATTTTTTGTAGAGATAGGGTTTCACCATGTTGCCCAGGCTGACTTCGAATTCCTGGGCTCAAGCAATCCATAGGCCTCAGCCTCCCAAAGGGGTGGGATTACAGGTATGAACCACTGGGCTTGACTCATTTTCTTATCATAACATGCTTGGAAAATCTTATCTAAAGATATAGTTCTCAATACATCTAAAGATGTATGTCTTTGCTCCTTCTCATCTCCTTCACCACTATCATGTCCAACAGCACCATTCTCACCACTCTTTGGCCTACTAGTCTTTTTTTAATAGCATAAGATTTACCATTTTAATCATTTTTAAGTGTACAGTTCAATAACATTAAGTACATTCACATTGTTGTGTTATCATCACCACCATCGATCCCCAGAACTTGTTTTATCTTTCAGACTAAAACCCTGCACCCGTTAGGCAGAAATTCCCACTGCCCCTTCCCCTTCTCATTCTTGGAAACCAGCAGTCTTCTTTCTGTCTGTCTCTGTGAATTTGACTGCTCTAGATACTTCATAAAAGTAAAATCATACAGTATTTATCCTTTGTGATTGGCTTATTTCATTAGTGTAATATCCTCAAGGTTCATCCATGTTGTAGCCCAGGTCAGAATTTTTATCCTTTTTAAGGCTAATATTCCATTGTGTGCATAGGCCACATTTGTTTCTCCATTCATCTGTACATGGACACTTGGGGTGCTTCCATCTTTTGGCTGTTATGAACAGTGCTCCTACAAATATAGGAGTACAAATGTCTCTTGGACTCTGCTTGTAATTTTTTTTTTTTTTTTTTGAGACAGTCTCACTCTGTCACCCAAGCTGGAATGTAGTGGTGTAATCTTGGCTCACTGCAACCTCTGCCTCCTGAGTTCAAGGGATTCTCCTGCTTCAGCCTCCGGAGTAGCTGGGATTACAGGTGCCCGCCACCAAGCCCTACTAATTTTTGTATTTTTAGTAGAGATGGGGTTTCACTGTGTTGACCAAGCTGGTCTTGAACTCCTGACCTCAGGTGATCCACCTGCCTCGGCCTCCCAAAGTGCTGGGATTACAAGCGTGAGCCACTGCACCCAGCCTCTGCTTGTAATTCTTTTGGGTTTATACCCAGAAGTCGATTGCTGGTGGTTAAATAATCTTGATAGCCCCATCTTTATGAGAAGCCTTACTTTCCTGTCTCCTCTGTCAAGGTGGCTTAGCCTCCACTACCAGAGAGCAGTACATCTTCCTTCTGCCTCCAGGAGAATGTCATAGGAGTATCTTGTATTCTTCAAAAACTTGAAACTGGGTGAGTAAAGGGCCAGTTTTCCTCTAAAACATACTTTGGCCCCTCTAACCCTAGACTCCATTTCATCAGAGTAAATGGTTTTTACTGTCTGTCTACAAACACAAAGTCCTTAAAGAGAAAACTTTATTTTCTGCCATTCCACTGGTGACAAGGACCTGAGTATAAAGGAGGATTACAGGGCAGACTGTCTGCTATGATAACTTATTTTTCCTCCAGTTGTTTCCAACCAAACATACAGTATTATTAACTTTGACTGTGGTCATCACTTTGGCTTCAGGCTTAATCTATTTTGACTAGGAATATTGTCCTCGGAAACACTACAATTTCCTGAAGAGACTGCAAATCAGCAGTCTTGACTAAACTCATACATGGCCGTTATCTTTCCTCTGCTTGAAAGATGTTCAAAGACAGTATGTCATTGTGAGCCAGGAGGTTTTCTTTATTTAGCGTCTGCCTTCTGGCTCAGCTATAAGGTAAGGCAATTAGGTACCCAACATTTATAACAGACATGTTTAACTTCCCTGATATGTCCTGCAGAAGTTAAGCAAACACAAAGATAATAGATTTTAACTAGCAGTTAGGAAGTTTAGACTTCAAACCTTTGAGACTGTACAAAATATGATGGCGAGACAATGGACAATGTGTTCATTTACTAGTTAAAACTACCTTGAGCTGAAATATTTAAGGTAGAATCATTTCTACCTGTGAGGTCCACAAGAAATGGGTACTAAACATCTTTTAATGCAAGACTTTGATGTTGAGCATGGTCAAGAATAAGCAAAACAAATGTGATTCCTCTAAGAGGCAGTGCTGTGTAGTGGCGATGTCTTCATTCAGATTGGCTATGTTGCTATTAGCCTCTACCTCATACTGGTTATATGACCTTGAGCAAATTACGTAAGTTCTTCATATCTCAGTTTCTTCACCTGAAAAGTGTAGATACTATTAGCACAGGAAGGCCATTTCCTGTCATTTAAGGGTAACTGGTACCTGGAAATTGCCACATTGATTGATTGATTGATTGAGATAGGGTCTTGCTCTATTACCCAGGCTGGAGTACAGTGGTGCAATCATAGTTTGCTGCAACTCAAACTCCTGAGTTTAAGGGATCCTCCTACCTCAGCTTCCTGAGTAGCTGGGACTTTGGGTGAGCACCATCATCTCTTACTAATTGTTTTTCACTTTTTTTAGAGACGAGGACTCCTTATGTTTCCCAGGCTGGTCTCTAACACTTGGCCTCAAGCCATCCTCCAGTCTTGGCCTCCCAAAGTGCTGTGATTCCAGGAATGAGCCCCTGCACCTGGCCTCTAGGGCCACTTAAAATAAACGCATCAAAATATCATTTGGAAAAAGTAGGTGTTATTGGGACAGTTTCTTGAAAAATGAACTAAAAATTCCACCAAATATAAAATTATCTTACATTTAACCAAATTTAGTTTAAAATTTCAATGGTACAGTTATTCTCAGAAAAAAATTCAACAAATAAATTATTTAGGAGCAATAACCTATTGCCTTGGTATTAGATTCTCCCTTTTGAAGCACTGTCACTGTTCCCATCATTGTTTTCTTCAGTTGTTAACAGGTTGAGTCATATCAAATCCTTGTTTGCCAATGGCTTGCAAGTAGTTCTAGTAGCTCTCCTCCATCACTTTCATCAACTTCATGAAGTTCTAAATGTTTAGCAAATTGTGCTTTTTCCCCTTGCAGTCCTTCTGCTTTATATTTTCAATGTACAGTTTCATGCTGTAAATATTTGACAATTAATGAGACTATTACCAACAAGGGTGACTGCCCACTGGTCAGAATATATGACGGGTCAAACAGGATTAGACATTTGAATGGAGACTAGGGCCAGCTCATGACACTTTTTAATTTTCCAACACCTATTAACTACAGAGACATGGAAAGTGAGTACTCAGATAGCATAAGCGCTCCGTTTCTCATTAAATTGTTGAATACCATGGCTCAGCACAGTGCCACGTGAACAGCATGTGCCTTAGTTGTTAATAAATATTCTCATTATTTACTTAAGAGGACCCACATGTTCACAAAGGAGTTGAAGGCATTTAAATACAAATTGTATTTAAGCTAAGAAGAATATTTTCCTTAAATCACTCCATTTTTCCATCAATAAACACCATGATTAGAGAATAAAGGAATTTCTCACTCTTAAACCTGCCTCTATTCCTTATTCCCCCTCCCCTTATTTTGTCTTATCTTCTCTCAATAACACTTACTGCCATCTGACAGACTGAATGTTTATATATACATATATGTGTGTGTGTTTTCATCTTTCTCCTGCCACTAGAATCTAAATTTCAGAGTCCAAGGATTTCATTTGTTTATGTGTCCCTAGCACCAAGAACAAGATCTGGCAGATGGTATGTGTTCCATAAGATTTGTTGAATAAATGATGAATGGAAGACTCCTCATTCCAGGGCCCAAGTGCCCAGGGACCATCACAGCAATTCCATGGCTAGGGATCCCAATGCACTATGTCCTGAACGAGCCTCTGATGGGAATAGGAAACACAATCAGTGGATACTCTGTAAATCCTAAGAAGAGAAGACAATACAGAGATTCCAAGAAGCACACGGTAGAATGAAAAGCTGTGCACAGTTACTACAAACTCAGCCCTGAGTTGTCATTGAACTAGGCTCCATTTTAATTCAGTTCAGAAGGAATAGAAGGGTCTTCTGTGGGGCAAAGGAAGCAAGTTGGAATTCTCCCTTCCACAAAGAAAAAGATATGTGTTTTGCATTATGGTGTAGTGGAAAGAACTACCTGTATGGTCCAGAAAACCGGTGTGCTGATCTCAGCTCTGACGTGACTTGGGTGTGCAACTCTGCAAAATCACTTCAGGGCCGGGCGCGGTGGCTCAAGCCTGTAATCTCAGCACTTTGGGAGGCCGAGATGGGTGGATCACGAGGTCAGGAGATCGAGATCATCCTGGCTAACACGGTGAAACCCCATCTCTACTAAAAAATACAAGAAAACTAGCCGGGCGATGTGTCGGGCGCCTGTAGTCCCAGCTACTTGGGAGGCTGAGGCAGGAGAATGGCGTAAACCCGGGAGGCGGAGCTTGCAGTGAGCTGAGATCCGGCCACTGCACTCCAGCCTGGGCAACAGAGCGAGACTCCATCTCAAAAAAAAAAAAAATCACTTCATGCTTTCAGGGCTCTACAGCTTCATCTGTATGACCAGAGGGTGTGACTAGATCAGCATTTCCTAAAGCATGTTCCTTGGAACATCTGGCACTCTAGACCTGCACTCACATTGCTAGACACATTTAGCTATGGAGCACTTGAAATGTGGCCAGGGTCACGTTTGAAAATGTAAAAACTAAAGCAACACACAAGGAAAATTTAAAGTATCTCACTAACAATTTTTTTGTTGTTTAATGTTGGAATAATAATCATTTTGTAGACTGGGTTAAATACATTATTAAATTTGAGATAGCGGGGGAGGCTAGGCATGTTGGGGGAAAGGGGTGTATGAGGACTGTCAGTACTTTCTATTCAATTTTGCAGAAAATTGAACCTAGAACCAAAAAATAAAGCCTATTTATAAATAAATAAAATTTATACAAAAAGTTAGGTTTACATGTTTCTTTTTAGTTTTTAAATGTGGCTACTAACACATTGAAAATTACATATGTAGTTACAGATATGGTTGGCAGAATATTTCTGCTGGACATATATTTCTATTGCTGTTCTACAATCTGAAAGAAGAAAAAAAAATGTTTCTCTAACCAAACACTGCACATCATATCCCCCACACTTCACCACCCTTGTCCTATGTCATCACGCTCATTATTAAGGTGTGAATATCGACATGGATATAGGGTGTGGAAAGGTAGACAATGGAGATTGGGAGGGGCGATGGGATGGGAGAGGGGTGGATGATGAGAGATTACTTAATGTGTATAATGCATGTTATTTGGGTGATGGATGCCCTAGAAGCCTTGACTTCGCCACTATGCAATCTATGCATGTAACAATAAATAGACATAAACAATAAACATATAAACAATAAACAATAAACAATAAACATAAAAAATTACACATAAATTTATGCAAAAAAACCCCAAAGTGTGTTTAATACACAGTATGGAGAAACATGTTTGATTGGCATTTTCTAGACGCGTTTGATAATGGAATCTATTTTCCACTAACCACCTATTCATACCCTTCAGTTCTGAGGAAGATATTCTGGAAAAGTCAGATCTAGATTGTCTGTAAAGTCTTTCTGGAGTTCAATAATTTGTGATATTAGAATTCTAAGGATGTGGAAGGAGGCCATGAGTGAGTCTAACATGCCTGTTCAGATAGGGAGAGTTTTAAGGAGAAATCCTGTTCTTCACCAACACCTCACAGGAGAGGGAGCAGCTAACTGAATGCTGAAAGGAAAGAAAATTGGGAGACCAGAGCCTGGAATCAACGGACTGGGGAGGAGAGCCAAGCTCAGGCCCAGAGGTCTCCTAAGAGAAGAAAATCTGGCTCTCTACTGTGTGGGATGCTGATGCCCTTGAGAAACCAGTGCCACAGGAAATGTCAAAGTCCTGGATAGAAGTTGCAAATGGAAAACATGAAGTTCCAGCAGCAGTATGAGCAACTAGAGGGCTGCAGAAATCCCACTGTTGAAAGAACACCTTCCGTGTCAGTGGGTCAAACCCAGCCAGGGAGGCTGGGCTGCTCCATGCTTCCACCCTCTCACCTCCAGGGCTCCAGGGAGCAGATGGGGAGAAACCGGTAAGGATTTATCTAGCCAGATAAAGCATTGAAGCCACAGCCTGTGGCCTCTGACTGAGATTTCTACATGAGTGATAAGAAACCTATTTCTGTGCCTGACATTTCTGCCTGTTTCCAGACAGGGTGTCCCAACTCAAGTGCTACATGGCTTAGGATTTCTGGGGTTCCGTTATGAATGGAAGTTTCTCCGGGATGAACCTCAAAAATTCTCCTACTATATTGCTTCCTAACTTCTCCTTGGTCCTCTGAAACTACCAAAGTCTTGCTTTGTAGAATTACTTTCTATAAGCTCCAAGTGTGTATTTATTTTGAACTAACATTGTTTACAGCTTTACTGAAGAATACTTTATATACAATAAACTTCACCAACTTAAAGTGAATAGATTTTAGTAAATGAAAATAGTCATGCCACCACCACCACAATCACATTTTGGAACACTGCCATAACCCCAAAATTGTCCTCAGGCCCCTTTGTAGTCCACTCCTGTCTGTATCCCCAGCCCCAGGGAAAAAAAATATCTATTTATTGTACCTTTAGTTTTGTCTGTTTAGGATTTTCATTAAATATTTTGAGACAGCCAGGCGGCAAACGATCCCCAGAGAGACTCCAACCGGCCTGCGCCCCGGAGGACTGCGCACTGGGGTGGAGCCTTGGGAAGTTCGTTCCTTTTGCGGGGGGAGGAGCCTGGCTTTCCTTCCTGGGTGGAACCGGGGATGCAATCTGTGAGGCGGAAACCTTTACCAGCAGGACTCTCACTCTGCTGAGAGTCCCTGTTTGCCCTTTTTTCCTTTTCACCCAATACGTTCCATTTTTCTCACCTTTCAAAGTGTCTGTGGGCCTAATATTTCATGGCCGTGTGACAATGACCTGACTCTTAGCTGAACTGAGGAGAAAGCCCTGCAACGATTTCAGGAAAATGGAATCATACAGTACTATACATGGTGCCTGGTGCCTTTAAAATTCATCCACATTGTTGTATCAGTACTCCAGAGGGGAGGAAAAATAATTTTTCCTCTACCCTTCATTAGTTTTTAATTGGGACAGACCCTTGTAACAAAAAACAGATTAATAAGAGAAAAACAAACAGAAGATTAATCACACGTATACCTTACACATATGTGGAAGATACTCAGGGAAAAGTGAATAAAATCACCAGAGGAGATCTCAAAAGCTTGCTTAGACTTGAGACTACAGTCATGTACCGTGTCCCCTAAAGTAAAGAAAGAAGGGTGTGGGAAATGCCTAGCTATGGGGAGCTGGCCAGGAAAAGCCCCATAAATGAGATGTAGATTTGTTGTACAGATTTAAGCCTGTGCCTTCTCCATTGGCAAGAGTGTCTAGTGATCTACCATCCTTTCCTCCTGGTACAGAGAGGGAGACAACCTCACAAACGGAGATTTCTTTTATAGATATACATTTTTCTTACAAAAGGATAACCTCTGCTCTCGTTTTCAGAGCTTCTCCTGTGTCTGCTGTTTCCCAGAAGAATCAGCTCAAAATAATCCTTATGCCAAAAACGTGTATGTCGAGATGGTGTATTATGGTCTCCTCCAGTCATATTTTGGGGGTAGTGTGCCCTGTACTCCCATCAATCCATTCCTTTTAGTTGTTAATATTTAACTGTATATCACCATTTTCCTTTTATCTATATATCAGTTAATGGCCATTTGGATTGTTTCCAGTTTGGTATTATTATGGAATGATACTATGAACATTCATGTACTGTCTTTCAGTGGGCATATTTTTTCATTTCTCTCGTGGAATGTGGGTAATACCTAAGGGCAGAATTACTGGGTGGTAAGTGTGTGTTTAACATTTTAAGAAGCTTCTTTTTTTTGAAACATCTGTGTTGTTTTCCATTGCCAACAGCAGCATATGAGATTTCTAGTTGGTTTATAGCCTCACCAACACTTATTATTGCCAGTATTTTTAACCTTAGCTATTCTAGTGTGGGTGTAGTGGTCTCCCATTGTGGTTTTAAGTTACATTTCTCTAATTACTGGTGATGCTAAGCATTTTTTTCATGTGATTTTTGACAGTTTATATATTTTCTTTTCTGCATTGTCTATTCCAATATTTTTCTCATTATATTATTGGATTGTTTTCTTAAGTTATAAGAGAAATTAATGCTATCTGGATACAAATCCTTTGTTAGATATATACTTTACAAATATTTTCTCTTAATTAATGTCTTAGCTTCTCATTTTCTGAATTGTGTCTTTTGACAAGCTAGTATTTTAACTCTTTATGAAGCCAAATTTATCAATTTCTCTTTTACAGTTCATGCTTTTTGTAATCTATTACATAAGAAACTTGACCTAACCCAAGGTTACAAAGAGTTTTTACTATGTGTTATTCTACAAGGTTTATAGTATTAGCTGTCAGATTTAGGTCTACGATCTGTTTTGAGTGAAATTTTGTGTGTGCTGTGAGGAAAAGGTCAAGGTACCTTTCTTAATATAGAGATCCAGTTATTCCAGTATAATTTATTGATGGCTGTTCTTACCTTGGCACTTTATCAAAACTCAGTTGACTATGTACGGGTAGGTCTATTTCTGGACTGTCAACTCTGCTGCATTAATCCACATACTTGTCCTTATGCCACTACCACACTGTCCTGATTTTCTAGCTTTTCTAGTAAGTCCTAAAATCAGATAGTATAACTCCATTAACTTTGTTCTTTTTAAAAATTATTTTGGGTATTCTAGTTCCTTTGCAGATGCTGCATTTTAAATAATGCTTTAATGTTTGGGAAATATAGCATATCTAATGCTATACCCATTTTATTTATTTATTTATTTATTTATTTTTATTATTATCTTTTTTATTTGAGACAAAGTCTCACTGTGTTGCCCAGGCTGGAGTATAGTGGAACAATCTTGGCTCACTGCAGCCTCAGCCTCCCTGGTTTAATCAATTCTCCTGCCTCAGCCTCCCGAGTAGCTGGGATTATAGGCATGCACCACCATGCCTGGCTAATTTTTGTATTTTTACTAAAGATGGGGTTTTACCATGTTGGCCCAGGCTGGTCTTAAACTCCTGACCTCAGATTATCTGCCTGCCTCGGCCTCCCAAAGTGTAGGGATTATAGGTGTGGGCCACCACATCCAGCTGTACCCATTTTATAGACAAGGAAGCCACAGACTTATAGACAAATATCTGACTTCACATCACAAGGCTGAGTTTCTGTCTTTTTGTGGTCACGTCTCATTTTCCTACTGGACTGCTAGTAAGGATCCTATGACAGCAGAAACTATGTAGGTTTTCTTTACTTCTGAATCCCAGGTAAAGTAGCTTTTATAGTAGGTTTTCAACAAATATTTCTTGAACAAAGGAAGGAATCAGGCCCAAGAGAAATTCAATGACTTGGGTCTGGTACTAAGGTCAGTAGCAGAAATGAATCCAGAACTTGAGTTTCCATACCCTTCATTTAGTACTTTTTCTGTCATGCAATCTGAGTGGAGGAGATAGAGAAGAAATGCAAAGAAGAAAAAACAAAGCAAATGATGTTGGTGTAGATAAGAGCACTATTAGAAAGTTTGATAAATGCTTTTGTTTTGATACATCTTAGCCTATAGCCTGCAGTTCCCAGCCACTAAACATTTACATGTTTATTCTTTGCTTGAAATACTTTTTAACATGCAGAGGGATATCCAGATGATTCACAGATCCCAAACCACAGCCTAAACAGGAGGCAACATTTCCTTCCTGAGCATGGTGCTAGGAAAATAGAGAACAGGTGCATGAGGCCAGAATGAGTCTCTGGGGTTCACAGCACACAGACCCCAGCTGAACTTTTCTGGACTGACAATGCTTCCAATGAGGAAAGATCTTCAGGGAGCAATGTTTGGCAATGATTTTCTCCCTACAATCTAATTCTGAAATAATTTCAGTTATTGTGCTATAGTTCTTCTTTTTTTAAACCTGGAAAACCCGGTGCCAGAAAAAATAATAACATGGTGTTAATCTGAGAAGGAAAGTAACTGGAAAAGAGGATAAGGAGTGTACAACAATCAGACAGTGGAGGTGGCTCCGACTCCACAACCTCTAATTCATGTGACATGTAATCTTCTTAAACAATGATTATAGATACTAACTGTGTATTTGAAGGAGATGGAATTGTCATTAAGTGCTATGCAATATCCTGTCAACCAAATTCTCCCTTTGAGTAAACACATGTCACTTCTATTGAAATTAGTAGGTGTCACAGGTAACTGGGAGGCAAGTTTGGTTCTGGGACCTTACAAAGCTCTGTGAAGACTTTGATTTACAAGCGATTATTAAGGAAGATTTCCACCAGAAGTAGTCATCCATAGGGGAGAAATTAAGTATCTTTATTTCAATCGAGTCAAAACATTCGCTGATGGTAGACTTTGCTCAGAGCAAGATGCTAAGTGTTGCTGCCACAATCCAAGAAGAGACACTGACAGCCCTGCCCCAACTTGCTCCCAGATCTGCAGATGAAAGGCAGACCATCTCATTCCCTCAGTTCTCAGCTTAAATGTCACTTTCTCTGGATGAGGTTAGATTTGCCCAGTAAGATGCATCGTATTTGTAATTACTTGTTTAAGGCTTGTTTTCCTCTCTACCTCCAAGAAGAAAGGGACCATGCCTATCTTATCTTGGCAGGCTGTGGATATCTTGAGAACACAGGTTCCAGAGCCAGCAGCCTGTGTTCAAATTTCAGCTTTACAACTTACTCTCAGTGTGATCTTGGGCAAATCACATAACTTCTCTAAGCTTTGATATCCTCATCTGCCAGACAGAAGTAATAATTCTGTAGTACTTATCTCATAGCACTGCTCTGAGCTATGATTAAATGAGGTAAAGCCACTAAGTGGCCTGGCATGTATCAAGCCCCCAATAACAATGAAATAAAATATCAGCAGTTAAATGAAGTCCATCTCTTTAGTGAATAAAAAAAGACAATGGTTGCCATTCTTCGATTATTATAATGATGATACAGCAACAATAATTCTTATTGAATGCTTACTGTGGGCCAGGGACTGTGATAAACGCTTTACATATAGTCAGTGAATTTAGGAGATGTGAACATCAAACCATCAATGACAATCTGGCCTTTTAAGCTCTTCTCTCTGGGCATATAAGCGTTTATTAGGGAAGTAGGACCATCAGAAGAGTCAGTGTTTATGGCATACGAATGTCTGTGTTAGTCAAAGTCTTGGAAGGAACTGAATGACATACTCAAAGGGTTAATTGAGGAGGATGAAGTGAAAGAACTGTGTCAAGGGTTTGGGCATGGTTAAGGAAACCAGTAAGCATCAAGGAATGCCAAGGGACTAGCAACAATTGGGGCTGTTACCTCCCCTAAGCTTGAATGGACAAGAAAGAGAAATGGTGTTTCTAGGGTGCAGTGAGACCTAGAGTCAAGGGAGGGGAGCTGCCCTACCGATGAAGTAGTGAGAGATAGAGGATCCCAGCCACGCCAAAACCATGGCAAGGCAGGGAGCATCCAGAGAATGCTCAGACCACTCTCCTCCTGCTTGCTTCATCTCCTGTTGCTACCTCTCCATGGCCAAACTGTGCTAGAAGCCAGAGAGTAGTGGAGCCAAGGTGATGCAGCCCATAATTATCTCCTCCCGAAGCAGAGAATAAAACAGAGAAGGGCTGAGAATGAGTCTATCTAGAAGAGCAAACAGAAAAACCTGCACAAAACCACTGACCATCACGTCGACTCAAACTTGAGTAAATTCATGTTGACTACATGAAGAACATTACAGGGAAGTGAAGAATCTCGACAGTTAAGCCAAGCAAGACTGGCAGAGCTTAAAAAGTTAAAAAGAAAGACAAAGGCCAGGCGCAGTGTCTCACACCTGTAATCCCAGCATTTTGGGAGGCCGAGATGTGCGGATCACAAGGTCAGCAGATGGAGGCTAACACGGTGAAACCCCGTCTCTACTAAAAATACAAAAAATTAGCCGGGCGTGGTGGCGGGCGCCTGTAGTCCCAGCTACTCCAGAGGCTGAGGCAGGAGAATGGTGTGAACGGGGGACGCGGAGTTCACAGTGAGCTGAGATTGCGCCACTGCACTCCAGTCTGGGCAACATAGCGAGACGCCGTCTCAAAAAAAAGAAAAGACAAGCTTTTATTTCCTGCTACAACTACTGAAGATGCAAAAAAGGTAAGGGGCATTAGTTAGCAACCAGTGTCTATTATTCCTCTTTCTGTTATCATTGTTGAAAGATGAAAGTTCATGCAAGCAGGCTCCATTCTTGCACATGACCTAATTATCATATTTAATTGAATGTAAAAACCCTAGTTTTGCTGATGAATCTGAAAAATCACAGCCAATCACCCTTGCCTTCCCATTTTCCTGCCTAACATCAACTGATTAAGATTGGGAGCATCTTCTGTTTGTTAAATGAAGCACAATTCTTCTGGATGATATCTTATATATATTTTTTGTTGTGATAAAATATGTAATACCTAAGATGTACCTTTTAAACCATTTTTAAGTTTACAATTCAGTGGCATTAAGTACTTTCACATTGTTGTGCAACCATCACCACTATCTATCTTCAGAACTTTGTCAACATCACGAAAAGAAACTCCATATCTATTAAACAATATGTCCCATTTCCCTTTTCCCCCGCCCCTGACAACCACCATTCTACTTTCTGCTTCTGTGAGTTTGCCTATTGTAAGTACCTCACATGAGTGGAATCGTATAGTATTTGTCCCTTTGTGACTGGCTTATTTCACTTAGCACAATGTCATCAAGTTTCATGCATGTCATAGCATGTATCAGAATTTCCTTCCTTTTTAAAGACAGAATAATATTCCACATTATATGTACATACAACATTTCATTTATCCATTCATCTGTCAATGGACACTTGGCATGCTTCCACCCCTTGGCTAATCTGAACAGTGCTTTTCTGAACATGGCTGTGCAAATATCTGTTCTAGCCCTCACTTACAATTCCTTTGGGCATATATCCAGATGTGGGATTGCTGGGTCATATGGTAATTCTATGTGTTAGTTTTTGAGAACACGCCATACCATTTTCTATAGCAGCTGCAGCATTCCCACAGCAGTGCACAAAGGTTTCAATTTCTCTACATCCTCACTAATGTTACAGAACTTTCTCCTTAGTTCAGCTAAAACCAGGCTCTTGTCACACGACCAGGAAAGATTAGGCTTGCAGACATGTAGAAGAGTAAAGAAAATGGAATTTATTGGGCAAAAAGGAAAAAGGCAAAATAACTCTTAGCAAAGAGAGGGAGAGTCCTGCTAGCAGATTTACCGGCTTCCAGAATGAATCTCAGGTCACCACACAGGAACAGGAGAAGCCAGGCTTCTCCCCACTGGAAACGCCATGAACTTCCTGAGGCTCCACCCCATCCTCCCAGTGTGCAGGTGGCGTTTTATTCAGAAAGACTCAATCAGGAAATGATAGGCTTCACCCGGGACCAGCGAGTCCGGTTTTTCAGCCTTCAGGCTGCTTTAGGCTCAAGGGTGGGGTTTTGCTAGGGGACCTTTAGCTGCCTCCTGTCTCTATCACTAACACATATTTACTGTTTCTGTTGTTTTATTTAATTTATTGTTATTTTTTTTTTTGAAGACGAGGTCTTACTCTGTTGCCCAGGCTGGAGTGCAGTGGTACAATTATGGCTTACTGCAGCCTCAACCTTCCGGGCTCAAGCAATTCTCCCACCTCAACCTCCCAAGTAGCTGGGATTACAAGTGTACACCACCACGCTTAGCTAATTTAAAATGTTTTTTCTAGAGACAGGGTCTCATTGTGTTGCTCAGACTGATTTTGAACCCCTAGGCTCAAGTGAGCCCCCTACGTCTGCCTCCCAGAGTGCTAAGATTATAGGTGTGACCCACCATGTCTGGCCTTTTAAAAAAACAATAATGATAGTCATCATAATGCGTGTAAAGTGGTATTTCCTTATGGTTTTGATTTGCATTTCCCTAGTAATTAGTATGTTGAGCATGTTTAAATGTACTTATTGGTCATTTGCATATCTTCTTTGGATAAATGTTTGTTTAGGTCTTTTGTCCATTTTTAAATCAGGTTATTTGTTTTGTGATTGTTGAGCTGTAAGAGTTCTTTGTATATTCTGGGTATTAATCTCCTATAATATATATAATTTGCAAATATTTTTTCTTATTCCGTGGATGGCCTTCCTACTCTGTTGATAATGCCTTTTGATGCACAGAAGTTTTTAATTTTAATGGAGTCCTATCTGTGTATTTTTTCTGGAAGATTTATTTTATTTTATTTTAAGACAGAGACCTCAGCTCACTGCAACCTCCGCCTCCTGGGTTCCAGCAATTCTCCTGCCTCAGCCTCCCGACTAGCTGGGATTACAGGCACGCACCACCATGCCCGGCTAATCTTTGTATTTTTAGTAGAAACAGGGTTTCACCATGTTGGCCAGGCTGGTCTTGAACTCCTGATCTCAAGTGATCTGCCCGCCTCAGCCTCCCAAAGTGCTGGGATTACAGGCATGAGCCACCATGCCCGGCCAAAGATGTCTTTTAATGTAGGCTTTGCATGGCTAAAATTTTTGAAGAGCAAGGCTCAGATTGGATGTGGTTGTGGTTGTGATGGATTTTTATTCTATTCAAGTTACAGCAGAGCAAAAGGAATAAAGGCTTAGGTTTCCTAACTCACAAAACTGCCCTGATTCATATACTTTGGATGATTCCAACATATGTCCATCATTGAAATTTTTCCTCGTGGCAGTTGAGGGATACAGGTCTCCCTGCATCCTCTCCCATCTGTTGGATGCTCTAGTATCCTGCTGGGAGGCACCAGCAGGGAGTCAGATGAAAGTTACTCTTTCACTGGTAGGTCACAGTGTATTAGTCTGTTCTCACATTTCTATAAAAAAATACCTGAGGCTGGGTAATTTATAAAGAAAAGAGGTTTAATTGGCTCATGTCTCCTCAGGCTGTACAGGAAGCATGGATGCATGTGCTTCTAGAGAGGCCTTGGGGAGCTTTTATTCATGGTGGAAGGGAAATCAGGAGCAGATGTCTTACATGAAAGGAGCGAGAGACAGGGAAAGAGAGAGAGAGAGAACAGAGAGAGAGAGAGATGGGGGAGGGGGGGTGTCAGACACTTTTAAACAATCAGATCTCATGGAAACTCACTTTTGGGATGACAGCAGGAAGCGAGATGGTGTTAAACCGTGAGAAACCACCCCCATGATGCAATCACCTTCCACCAGGCCCCACCTCCAGCATTGGGAATTACATTTCTTTTTTCTTTTTTATTTATTTATTTTTTTTCAGACGGAGTCTCGCTCTGTCGCCCGGGCTGGAGTGCAGTGGCCGGATCTCAGCTCACTGCAAGCTCCGCCTCCTGGGTTTACG
>NW_012110919.1:4096213-4098751 GCF_000951035.1 Colobus angolensis palliatus
TGCTGGGATTACAGGCTTGAACCACCGCGCCTGGCGGGAATTACATTTCAACATGAGATTTGGGCAGGGACACAAATCCAAACCATATCACACAGTAACCCAATTCATTTTCTTAGGCAAAGACAAATTTTAAAATGCAGAAAACATTTAAATTCTGCGCAGAATTAATTAGCTCCTATAACTGAAACAGAGAGCGGTATCCTGGCTGCAGGTATGGGTGGCTCCAGGTTTGCAAACAATGTCCCAGCTCTACTCTTCCTGAGTTGGTACCATTTTTAGTTAATACTTCTTTTTATGCTAACAAAATGATGCCTGTTGGTTCTTAAATTACTTCTTACCCTCTCAGCAGCTCCAAGCAGAAAATAGGTTCTCTTTTCCTTACAGTTCTAAAAAAGTCCCTGTGTGATCTTTTGTCTTAAAACGGACTATATTGTTGGCCCCACGGATGAGTAAACATCAATGGGGTCAGCTGAAGTGCTTTCTTTGTTGGGCAGACACATTCTCTGATGAAGAGCTATGGTCAATATTGACACCTGTTTCACTATGAATGTATTTCTTCCCATCATTAACTTGCTTCAGCTCTTACATGGAGCTACTCATACTGACAGTACACTATTCAGGGCTGCATGATGATCCCCCTGCTCCCAAGATGCAAGGTACCAGTAGGCTAAGAGAAGCAGAAAGAAAAATCCGTAGAAATATTTTGTTTTGGAAACCAACATTTAGGCGTAGATCACTGCCTCATGTAGTACTTCAAAGTAAATAGAATCAGTTTCGCTAATCACCCAATTCTGCCTGTTTTTAAAAAATATAAACACCAGCTAGACTGAAGACTTGAATAGAACTGAGTGTATGTGCATAACTGAGTGTATGTGCATATAACGTAAGGAGAAAAGCTGTGATTATAAGAAAAATGCCTATCTTATTTTCTGACACCTGTCCAAACAAGCAGAGGAAGGTGAAGACAGAAGACTATTTCGGCATATTAAATATGAGAAAGAAAGAAAAATACTCTGGGGCCTATGAGCCAATGATCTATCCTCTGACACAACTGTTATTTCTACAAAGTACGATTTTGAAGCTCCTTGACAGCTGAAAGTTGAAAAATTACTCGTTTATCTTTTTCACTCCTCCTTAAATGCCACATTTACATTTTACTCTTTGTACCACTACGTTACTTTCTACCTATTCTGCAGGCAGTCAGTTTAAAATATGTTGTACTTGGCCAGCCATAGTGGCTCACACCTGTAATCCCAACACTTTGGGAGGCCAAGGTGGGCAGATCACCCGAGGTCAGGAGTTCAAGACTAGCCTGGCCAACATGGTGAAACCCCATTCCTACTGAAAATACAAAAATTAGCTGGGCATGGTGGCAGACACCTGTAATTCCAACTACTTGGGAGGCTGAGGCTGGAGAATCACTTGAATCCAGGAGTCAGAGGTTGCAGTGAGCCAAGATCACACCACTGCACTCCAGCTTGGATGACAGAGCAAGACCATGTCTCAAAACAATAATAATAATAATAATGAAAAAGATATATTTGCCTCCTTATGAAAGAAAATTTTAAAATAAAATAAAATATAACATATTCCCACCCCAGGACCTTTGTACTTCCTGGTCCAAACACCTGGACCACTCTTTCCGCAGAGAGTATATGGCTCACTCCTCCACTTCATTCAGGTCTCTGTTCAGTTGTCACCTCATTATAGGGGCTTTTCCAATCACCCTATCTAAAATAGCCTCCTCCGACCCCATCACTCTCTCTCTACCTTTTCTTATAACACTCATTCCTACCTGATATTTTATACATTAACTTATTTTTATCTGTTGTCCCCAACAGACTATAAGTACTACAAGGGCAAAGACATTGCTTTCTACCCAGACACTGCTTTATCTCCGGCACACAGAACACTGCCTTGTACATAGTAAGTGTTCAATATATAGTATACAGTGAACATATCTCAATCTTTTTTTCATTGCTACAGACAAGACAGCGTTGTTCCCATGCAAGGGCACACTCCCACGGGGATAAGCACATCATGGCAAAGTTTAAAATTAATTTTCTGGCAAGTACAACCAATGGTGGATTTTATTTTAGTTGGAAATGCGGGGTGGAACTCAAAAGCGTTTTACAATTATGTCAGCGATAAAGATCACCCATTTAAAGATCCTAAAACTCTTATAAGGGAAAAAATAGAAATATATCTTACAAGACAACACAGCAAATCAAATTTAAAACCTATATATATATATGTGTGTGTGTGTGTATATATATATGTATGTATATATATTTTTTTGAGATGGAGTCTTGCTCTGTTGCCTAGGCTAGAATGCAATGGTACAGTCTTGGCTCACTACAACTTCTGCCTCCCAGGTTCAAGTGATTCTCCTGCCTCAGTCTTCCAAGTAGCTGGGACTACAGGCGTCCACCACCATGCCTGGCTAACTTTTGTATTTTTAGTAGAGGTGGGGTTTCACCATGTTGGCCAGGCTGGTCTCGAACTCCTGACCTCAGGTGATCCACCCGCCTCAGCCTC
>NW_012110919.1:4099301-4133202 GCF_000951035.1 Colobus angolensis palliatus
GGGAGGGAGGGAGAGAAGGAAGGAAGGAAGGAAGGAAGGAAGGAAGGAAGGAAGGAAGGAAGGAAGGAAAGAAAGAAGGAAAACACCTTTGTCCAGTGTTGAGAATAAATGCAATACTTCCAACCCTGTGGTCTCAAGATTTGTTTTGCTGTATCTAATGTGGATGACCTTTATCAGCAAGACACCCATTAACACATAGAAGATAAGTTGCAGTGTGAATAGTGCCTTGAGATTGTGGCAATAAAACTGGAGCCACGCCTGACTTTGCAGTTTATTTGGCTGCAAGTGGCCATGGAAAGTGGGCATGAACCACCATTGTATGATATACTCAAGGCTCAGGAATATATATACAGGTTATTAAGTCAAAGTACCTGTAAAACACTGCACAGAGTTGATTCAGTCTGTTAAATATTTTACACCTCTTACAAAAATATCTACCCTAAAGGAAAATTAGATACAGAGAATAATTCACAATATAAATGCTCTTGTGTGGGCAGGAGCTAGGTGGTATTTGTTTTTATGAGGTGAAATCTGCAGTTATAACATAGACTTCTTTCTAGAATGGTAAACAGGATTCTAAACTGGCAACAGGCAGCTGCAAGCCTGATGTGAATTTACAGGTTGCCTAGTAGTGCTACTGAAAGATAGATTGTGAGGTAGGAGGTTTTCTCATAACTTTTTTTTTCATTGCTTTTCTTCTTCTTTTCCCTGTGCAGGCTGTAAACAGATTGTAAAGTGTGTGACACCCCAGAATCTGAGAAGAAATACAAAGCTACTTTTAGTATCCTTCACCATAGCCTACAAGTTCTCTTTCCTTCCTCCCTTCTACCTGCCTCCCCCCCTTCCTTCCTTCCTTCCTTCCTTTCTTCCTTCTTTCCTTCCTTCCTTTCTTTCTTCCCTCTTTCCTTCCTTTTTTGGAGACAGGGTCTTGCTAGGTTGCCCAGGCTGTTCTCAAACTCCTGGACTCAAGAGATCCTCCAGCCCCAGCCACCCAAAGTGCTAGGATTATAGGTGTGAGCTACCAGTACCAGGCTGCTCTTGCTTTTCTACCCAAAACCGCTGGACATGTGCACTTGATAGCTATGACTTCATCTATTTTCATACATCCTTGAGGGGTAGGGAGCTAGGGAATGAAGGTGGGGCCCAATGAATGAGTATATCAATCACGTTTTTAATTTCACATATTTTTTGGTATTTCAACATTTTGGGGAATTTACAGACCCCAGAAGAGACCACCCCTCCCAGGGCTAGCTAATTCCTAAAGATAATAACTTACCTATAAGCATTCCTTTCACACACAAACCAACCAAACTCAAGACCATATTCACCAACCATCTCCTTATCTATCTCTCACACACTAGCCAATATTTCCCCTGTGCTAAATTTTCTCAGGGCCAGGTATTAGGCAACCACAGACCACCTAGATAACCCAAAGTCTGCTGGAATTATTCAAACTAGGCAAAGCTGAACTGTTTACTTTGCCCTGCCTTAACTCTCCTGCAGAAACAAGGCTATAACCGAAGTGTTGCCCTCGCTCCTTTCTCCCTCCTGACAGAACCTGCATGATGTGGCGTTCCTATTCTCAGGAAGAGCAAGTAATAAATTCTACTTTCAATAGCATCAGCCTCTCCTTGTCGTCGCTTAGTCCATACCTCCATAAATTAAAATCCCACAGACGCAAATTGAGAAAATGGACTTCTGTAGCCATTTTTAGGAACAAGGCAGCTTGGCTTCAAATCTTTCTCAGAGACAAACTACTTTCCCCAAAGCATCATCAGTGATGGTAACACACACCTAATGTAAGATGGGAGCCAGGCATTCTCTCTGCATGGCTTCCTACTTCCCACGTGACATAAGGTTGCATGGCCATGCACACTCCTGTGCTGACTTTCCATAGCAACATGAAGGTCCAGAAAATTTGTGTGGCCTCCTGAAGAAAGTAGGAATGCAGTTCTGTAGAGGGAGTATGAAGGTAGAGCCCGGCTCTTCCAATTCCTCACACAGAGCCATTGGAACAATGATGGCGAGCATGGCTGTGAATATTTATTTACTGAGTGCCTCTCTCTGTGCTTCATGTTTTACATGCATTGTCTCACTAAACCCTTGCAACAAGGCCATTAGGTAAGTCCTATTATCCCATTTTAGAGATGCGAATTTAGTGTTTAAAGACACTGGTCATATAGCTGGTAACTGGCATCTTAGGACTTGACAGACTAACTCTAAATTCATAGCCCATGCTCTAAACCCCTACTCTACACCATCTGTCAAAGCTGAATGAGGCTACCTCTCCCTCATGAGACAGAATTCAAGAGTCCAGTTCTGTTTGTGAAAGAAACGTCAGTCTGAAAAGCTCAACTCCTACTTGGGCACCTTTAATTGGCTGATGGATGGTACCATGTTTCCTTCCAAACCAAACATATTTTTGGTAGGTTTTCAGGAGCAGGATCAGCTCCAGGCAACATTGTGAAATAGGCAAACCTCTTGGTTTCTGGTGACTGCTTTTCCTGGAATTTAGTGCCCTCAGTACCTCTGCACATGACCCAGATCATTCTACTCCCAATACCGTCCTCTGTGGTCTGTGCTTTAGGCCTCAAATTCATTCTCTGCATTCCTAAACTTATCAGAATTCTCATTCCTCTTTTCTGAAATCCATTAAGGGCTCTGGATTCAAATGAACCTGATTTCTAATTCCAGTTGTACAGCTTTTAGCTGTATCACCTTGAGCCCCAGTTTCCTTATTTGTAACACTGCCACAATAACATGGACTTTCTCAGTTTTTTTAATAAAAATAAAAAGTGACATATCCAGTGTGTTGTGTTCAGATCAATTCCTAACACACGGTGCTCCATAATTGATAGTTCAGCCATGAGGAATATTTCCCCAATTTTCATATATGCTATTTAAATAAAAAGTAATAACACTGGCTTCCAGAACCACAAAAGTCAGCCTCTTTCCATTATAGACATATGTCACAAATATGGCTTGATAGACCAACCAGGGGAAGTAAGCACTGACCTAGCACATTTGCTGGGAATTCAAGTGATACGGTTTGGCTGTGTCCTCACCCAAATTTCATCTTGAGTTGTAGCTCCCATAATTCCCATGTGTCATGGGAGGGACCCAGTGGGTGGTAATTGAATCATGGGGGCGGGTCTTTCCCATGCTGTTCTTGTGATAGTGAATAAGTCTCATGAGATCTGATGGTTTTATAAAGGCGAGTTCCCCTGCACACACTCTCTTGCCTGCTGCCATGTAAGCCAGCCTTTGCTTCTCCTCTGCTTTCCGCCATGATTGTGAGGCCTCCCCAGCCATGTGGAACTGTGAGTCCATTAAACCTCTTTCCTTTATAAATTACCCAGTCTTGGGTATGGCTTTATTAGCAGAGTGAGAACAGACTAATACACACAGGAAGTTCTGTTAAAACTAGACAGTAGAATAAATGAAAATTAAGCAATTAATCTAATAAGAGATGTAAGAGAATGCAGTCTACTTTACAATTTTGCCAAATGTTTGGAGCTCTCATGTAATAAAATTCTAGAAGGAGAATTTTGTAATAAATTCATCAGGGAAAAAGCATTAAATCAAGCATCATAAGACAAGCATCCTCATCACTGCTCTGCCACTTATTGGCCATATGACCCTGGATACATCACTTGACCTCTATGGATGTCAATTTCCTTCTCTGTAAAATGAGAATGTTGGACCAGATAATCCCAAGATCTTTTCCAGTTGTACCACTCTTTGAGTCGATGACTCCACCATTATCCCTCCCCTCATTCTCTGGGGATTTTGTTGCCAAAATAATTAGTGTTGCCCCCAAGTAACATCACGTAGCAAAGTCCAGTCACGCACAGGAATTCCAGGCACTGTGACTGTGAATTCTAATCCCACTTTGGTCATGCCATCATGAATGACCTTGGGCAGGCACCTAACTTCAGCGAACTGCCTCACCAGCCCTCCAGAGATTTGCCAGATAAATTTCCAACTCCTTACTCTCCACAAGCTGCCCTCCAAAATGCCTAACTTGGGACCACCCATGACAAATCATGAAATTAGACTTTTTCTCTGAATAATTCTCAATCATAGTATGTTTCTGCCTCAAACATAAAAGCCTTCTTTTCTTCCTATTAAAATCATAACCATATTTCAAGGGAGGTGAAATATAAGTGAAAATTTAAAAGGCTGAAAAATTTGTCAAATCTATGGCAAACTCAAGGCTGGGTAGGAGAACTGATACACATTGTATAATAGAACCACCATGATTTCATTAGGCTAGAACAAAGGGTGGAAACTAAGGAGAAATACAAACCCTCAGCAGGTGTTTTTGAGCAGATGTGTCTTATAATAGGATTGGCACTACAATCTCTGACATAAATTTAATGGAAAAAAGTCCAATATTTCTATTAATAATAATAATAATATAATAGCTGTCATTTGTTGTGCAAATATTGAGTTAGGCATTCTGCTAAGGGATTTACATGCTGTACCTATTAGAATGCTTTCAGCTGCAAGTAAGAGTACCTAACTATAAGGGGCTTGGTGGTTTCCTGTCTCACATTGGCTGAGGAGTGATTGGTCCCAGGGTTGGCTAATTGAGCAGCATGATACCACAGAGCATCCATCCTCCAACTCTGCTATTTTCCATGTGTAGGTAACATCTCCCCTTGTGGTTGCACAATGGCTGCAATGATTCCAGGTACCACACAGATATTTCAACATCTACCAAAGCACACCTCGCACATATCTCTTTTTATTGTTTAGGAAAACTGTACCCAAAAGCTTCCTACAAATTTCCCCTGACATCTCATTGTCCAGGATTAAATCACATTACCCACTACCAATCAACAGCAAAGGAAATGGGACTGACAATATCATCTTAAATCAATCATGATTCACCTCTGGTTCACCTTCCTTGAACACATGGAATGGTGACCACCCCACCCAAAGAAAACTGAGCCCCACTGGCAAAGAAGGGGAGGGTGAGCTGGGAATTGGCAGTTGGGTAGATAACAGTGTCCACTACACACACATTATTATTTCAACAAATATCCTCTGAGGAATTATTATCTTCATTTTGTAGATAAGGAAATTGAAACTCAAAGAAGTCAAGTAAATTACCCATGGTCACACAGCTAGAAGTTGAGAAATTCTGTGTTCTTAACCACCATATTGATAGTTCTGAAGTTTCAGTGTATGTAAGAAACATTAGAAAATTTAGTACAAACATAGATTCTCAATTCCACACCCAGGGATTCTGATTCAATAGTCGGGGAGAGGGGCCCTCAGTCTTTGTTTTTAACAAATAATTTCCGTTAATTTGGATACAGGTGGTCTATGAACCACATTTTGAGAGAATAGGATTGGCTATTACTTGGACAGAAGTCTGATTTAAAACAAAAGCAAGGCCAGGCATGGTGGCTCATGCCTGTAATCCCAGCACTTTCGGAGGCCAAGGCAGGCTGATCATGAAGTCAGGAGATGGAGACCATCCTGGCCAACATGGTGAAACCCTGTCTCTACTTTAAAAAATAAATAAATAAATACAAAAATTAGTTGGGCGTGGTGGTGTGTGCCTGTAGTCCCAGCTACTCAGGAGGCTGAGACAGGAGAATGGCATGAACCTGGGAGGTGGAGGTTGCAGTGAGCCGAAATCGTGCCACTGCACAGCCTGGGCAACAGAGTAAGACTCTGTCTCAAAAAAAAAAAAAAAAAAAAAAAAGCAAAAAAGCCGCCTGATTTTCTGAAAGTCCCAGACTCACTGTCTACAAAAGCCATCCATCCTTTTTAAGCACCACCGCAGAAATATCTCATCCCATTCCCTCTATAGTCTGCACAGGTCAGCCCCTATATAGTGTCTAGATCTTGCTCCCTAATTTAAGAAGGTTATAGATAAAACTTTCAGATGAGGGGAATGAGCTCCATGAGAGATCTAACAAGTCATCTAAGTAACCTTTGAAGAATGTGGGAAGAGTTACACTTGAGGACAGTCAACTCTTGTGGGTAGGAGTGAGAGAAAGCCATCATCACCCTTTAAATATTGACTAGGATTTTACAGGTAAAGGACACTCAGAGGTAGGATCAATGATAAGAAATGATGAGGCAGCTCATATTGTTTTACTATAAGGGAGAACAGACTAATAATTAACTTGGTCAACAATGGTAAAGGCTCTCCACCTCACAAAACACTCTGAATGCATTCCAGCAGAGGCTGGCAGACCCTGTGCCTGTCACCAATGTTGTAGAAGGGAGTCCTCCATTGAAAGGAAGTCTTGTGCAGATGACTCCTAAAATATGCTGTGATCCTTCAACCACATCCTCTGCAAACTGACTTGTATTCTTTTTTCACTAGTCCTTTCTGCTGAATACCTTAGGGTACCATTTAATTTCTAATGCATGAATGTCTTATTTTCCCAAATTGATAGAATATGTCTGACTCTTCTTTGTGTCTTCATGGTACCTAGCTCAAAACCATGCTCATCATAGGTACTTAATAAATAGTTGGTAAATGTAAAAGGATGGTGTAGAATGGTGGGTAAGCACATTCAGATGGTGGGTAGAAGATAACTGTTAGTACTTCTGCCCTGTTTACTACCATTCTTCCCTCTCTGGACAAGGAGCATGAAGGCTATATTTGCAATATGCACCCTCCTCTCTGGCCATTGTTGATTGGGTCAGAAATTAACATCTGATTCAAGCTAGAGCCATAAAACTGGCACTAAGATATTAAGACAATCTTTTAAGGTGGTTATAATTACAACATGTGAGCTAAGAAGCATGATCTACTGAAAAAGAATGAGACAAGGCCGGGCGCAGTGGCTCACGCCTGTAATCCCAGCACTTTGGGAGGCCAAGGCAGGTGGATCACCTGAGGTCGGGAGTTCGAGACCAGCCTGACCAACATGGAGAAACCCCGCCTCTACTAAAAATACAAAATTAGCTGGGCGTGGTGGCACATGCCTGTAATCCCAGCTACTAGGGAGGCTGAGGCAGGAGAATTGCTTGAACCTGGGAGGCAGAGGTTGCAGTGAGCCGAGATCGTGCCATTGCACTCCAGCCTGGGCAACAAGAGTGAAACTCTGCCTCAAAAAAAAAAAAAAAAAGAAAAGAAAAAGAATGAGACCGATGACAAAGACTGAGTTCCCTGGCTTTTTGTCTCCTGGGTCCCCATCCTTTCCCGAGGCTCATGTATAAGTGTGCCTTTGGTCTCTGAGATGAACCCCTCTGTCTTTGTAAAATTCTTCCTCCCTCCTTCCCTTTCTTTTCTTCTTCTTTTAGATTTTATTGAAGTTGGCTTTAGTTCATCTCAATCAGAATATTGTATCCAAATAAATTTGTTCCTGAGCTTGCTGTTGAGGCCACTGATGAAAATAACTCATGCTCTTAGAATTCCAAAAAATTCCAGGCTTTGGGGGACCCCAGTGACTATGGAGCATTTAGACCTTTGCATGTTACCAGATATTTCAGAAGGTTCAAGATTGGTTCTACTACAGGCTGATTTTCTTACCACTCCAAACCCTAACCTGCAGGGGCATCAAAGCTCTTATGGAGGCTCCACCATCAGACCATAGGTCTCCTTATAAAGAAGATCCCATGTCCCACAGAAGAAATTTTGAGGTAGGAACTAACCTCTAGTGTAATGAGGCAAGGCCAGCCCAAATAACAGATGGGAATATTTAGAGGTATCTAGAACTCCATTATGCTACAAAGTGTTTCTCCGTACAACATCTTGGGTCTACATAAGGCAATATCCCTGTAAGATGCAAATCGTCTTTCAAAATCACATTTATCGGTGAGTAGTCAGTCACATGAACCTTTGTACTTCAGTTTTGCGGCAAAACTGTTTCCCAATATGCCTGTGTTTTTCTTAATTTGTGCCCCATGCTGTTAAGTAGAACATGTGGCCTGTCACTTTGACATACTTAAACAGTCTGTGAACAAATCCAGCCGATGCTTTTCCAAAACCCACTTCAAGCTTGGCTACAAGGACATCCCTGGCTGTGAGGGGTAGGTAGAAACAGATAGTCCAGGAGTAGGCAAGGAAATCATTGAGAAATCCATGTTTTTCTCTCCTGCAATTAGGATATCTCTTATGTTGGCTAAAGATGACAAATCATTAATACGTGAGAGATAAGAAAGAACCAATCCTTTCCCTTTTCTTATTCCTTAGAGTTCTGATGATCATACTTTGCCTAGGACATTCGGAGGCCCCTGCCATAGTCCTTTCATCAGCCCTTACTGCTTTTTGATCCTTTTGTTTTTCCCCAGGCATAACTGCCACTTGTGCTGTCTTCTTGAGTTCCCTTAGGAAAGGAATCACGTTTCAACAAGGTCCTCGCGTTGTAGAATGAAATCTCTCTGACTCATTGTATGAGGATGCAAAACCCTAAATTCTCTTAATTAAAAAAGTGGAACCAGGGAAGCCAACTCAACTTCTTGCTCTGAATCTCAACAGAAGCGCTATTTGGTGAAAGCCACTCCTCAGATGTGTGACCAGTTCAGCATCCACAGACAGTAATGAGGAATAACTTTAATAACCAATATTCTGTAAGGATGGGGACTGTCATCAGAAGAGACATTGATAATCTTCTCTTGACAAATGAACAAACAAAAATCACTCCCATTTTTTCAACGATGCTTGAAATTTCTTTAACAGGAATTAAATATTTCTGGAGAAGCTATACATAATTTTGGCTAAAAGTTCAGGTATTTACTTGTTATTGCAATTTTCAAAATATGCATACCTTTTGACCTCACAATTCCACTTCCAGAAATTTATTCCTAGTAAATAATCTGAAAGGTGTACAAAAAATGTCTGTATGTGAAGCTTCATTATAGCTTTTTTAAAACTGTTTATAATGCAAATTTCAAATATACACAAAAGTAAAGAGGATAATGTAATGAACCACCGTGTAGGTACCATCCAGCTTTATCAATTCTCTACATTTCACCCAGCTCCTGTTTTTATTCATTCTCCACCATTCTTTTTCATTGTTGTTTTGGCTGGAACATTTTAAATGCAATTCCAGCCATCTGGCATTAGTCTTTTAAATACTTTAGTTGCAATATTTTTAAAATAAGAATTTTTTGGATATTAATATTACCTGCTGTCATTCTTTCACCATCCAAGTTAGCAATAATTTCCGAATATCCTCCAATACACATTCATGTGCAACTTCAGAATGTCAAAAATGTCTTTTTACAATTTGTTTAAATCTGGATCCAAAAATTTTCATTGGTTGGATTTAGTTGATAGTTCTCTTAAGTCTCTGTAATCTATGACATTGTCTTCACTTTTTATTATGCCATTTATTTGTTGAAAAAATAAGGTCATTTTGTCCTGTAGAATTTCTCATATTCTGGAGTTGGTCAATTGTCTCCTTCCTGTATCATTTAATCGTTTTTTTGTTTGTTTGTTTGTTTTTTCCCCTGTAAACTGGTAATTAGAGCCTGAGGCTCATTTGAAACCAGGTTCTCTTTCTTTATTTTTTGGGTAAGAATACTTTATAGATGGTTCTGTGTACTTCATATTACATCACATCAGTAGGCACATAAGGCTATTCATCCCATTTTTAGTGGTGTGTACATCAATTAGCAGATTCAAGTGCTCTCAGCCTAATCCCTCCATTATATACCTTTTCATCAATTTTTCACCTAATGGTTTTAGCAGTTATTGATGTTCATTGCCTAGATCCATTATCTCATTAGAGATTTTAAAGTGTTGATATTGTAATTTTATAATACCTTATTGTTACATTACCTCTTCCTTCTATAATGAAGCTTTTGAACCCCAGCTTTTTATTTTTAAAAAAAGTCAGTTACCAAATAATAAACACCTATAACTCTCACCTAGATTCACCAATTGCTAACATTCTGCTACATTTGCTTTATCACTCTCATTATATATACTTATTTTTTGCTGTTTCAAATTAGTTTATAGACATTATGACAAGCTTTAAATATTTCAGCTTGTGTCTTCCAATAATGATGACATTCTCCTCATAACCGTAGTTTCATAGTCAATAAATTTAGCATTGATTCAATATTATCTAATACAGATTTTTTAAATTGCCAATTGTCACCAAAATGATCTTATATATATACTTTTAAAATCCAGAATCCTTCAAAGGTACGTGTACTACAGTACTACTTCATCTTCTTTCTGTACTACTTCCATCTTCTTTCTATATTTATTAGTTGACATTCTTTTGTAAAGAAGAGCTTTCCCTTACCCCACATTGCCATCATTATTTTTTAGATGCTCATATTGACTCAAATTTGTCCAATGGGAGCAACCATAACCTGGTTACTGCATCATTTTGACCCAGTTCCATTGGTCTTTGAGCATTTCCTTACTTTCTGGCACACGTGATTCTAGGCTCACCTTGTGCTTTCCCGGTCTCACACCTACAATCAGCAGTTTCTCCAAACTTCCCTAGTTCTTTTAAATGAAAAGTGCTGTTTAGAAACCAAGATTTGGCTGCTAGATATGCTCATTGCTAGTGGTATATCATTGTTTCTAGACCTTGTCAATGCACAGAGCTAAGAAATATATCTTTCAAGAAACACAAGTTCCTACTGATACCTTTTATTCAAATTCTATACCATAAAAAAATCTTCCTCCATTCTCCCTTTTTATATTTTATCTTCTCCCACAGTGAGCACCCTCATTTCCAAAAACTTAAGTGTTTTTTTTTCACTATATGCTTTAATATGCACAGAATATTCTTAGTATTACTTAGCAATAGTATTGTACCACCACAAACAACAAGTAAAATTAAATATTTCTTTACAATTCTTTCTCTTCATAAAATATATTTTATTAAGGTGTATTAAAAATTTATTTGAGGCTGGGGATGGTGCCTCATGCCTATAATCTCAGCACTTTGGGAGGCCAAGGTGGGCAGATCACTTGAGCCCAAGAGTTCAAAACCAGTCTGGCCAACACACCAAAACCCCATCTCTACTAAAATTACAAAACTTAGCTGGGCCTGATGATGCATGCCTATAACCCCAGCTACTCAGGAGGCTGAGGTGGGAAGATGGCTTGAACCTGGGAAGCAGAAGTTGCAGTGATCTGAGATTGAACCACTGCACTCCAGCCTGGGCAACAGAGAGAGACTTTGTCTCAAAAAAAAAAACAAAAAGAAAAAAAAATTATTGGAATTAATTCTGCTTTCTATGTAGGAATACTTGCTGTAGAACTGGATATATAGTTAGGTTCATTTGTTTCTCTTTATATTCAATTTTGGTGTTGCCCTTTTCATTCTTTTGATTTAATTTTATTTTTTGAATATGTATAATTTTTACATGGTTCAAAAGTCAAAACTACAAGAAGGAAAACTCTAAAAAATAATAACCCTATTCCTATCCTTTATATTCTCTTATTGTCCCCGAGCCTCTTCAGTGTCTAGTTTTATGAATTTATAGATTATTCATGATATGTTTATGCTTGCAAATACAATAAAATATTTCTTCTTTTTTATTACTTACATATATTTTGATATTTTAAAAGATTTGTATTTTTAACATAGTGGTTACCTTTTACTAATACTTAATTTTTTAATGGTCATAATCCATTTTTCTTACATAGACTTCTACAATTAGTTTGTACCTTTAAATGATATCTTTTGTCTGCCACTTACTACTTACATATCAATCAATAATCTTATTTTACTTCCTCCTTTCCCTTTATCTTCTTCAATGTTTTCAGTTATATTATCTCTAATTTATCAGAATGTATAATATTTACATATTTTTCTTTAACCTCTGTTCCCATCTTTGTTTAAGTCTTAGAGCTACAATTAAATATTATCAGCACTCACCATCAGTGCTTTGCTGATATCTCGTCATTTCCTGGTGGAATACATTTATTGTCTAGTAGATTTCTCAGGATGGAATCATGATTATATGTATTCTCACTCTTGCATGTTTACAACTATTTGCCTATAGCCTTGATATTTGAAGGCCAACTGGGCTAGATAACACAGACTTGTTTTTAAAAGTGGGAATTGAAACAATTCAAGGAATCAACAAAGATTGGTAATATAAATAAGTAGTGGTCAGTTAAATAATGGAATCCTGTCCATTCAACCATTATACATACTATAAACAGTGTGGAAAAATAGAAAATTATATATAAACTTGCAATGGTCAAATTTGTACATATAAAGTATAAGGATGCTACGAATGTATGTGCACACGTATTTAGTAAAAAGAGGGTTGGATATACATGAAAAAGTTAGCAGTAATTTTCTTTGGTTACTAGAATTATTGGTGATCTTTTGCTTCTTGTGTGCTTTTCTGTATTTTTTAAGTTGTAGCATTTGTGGGATTGGAGAGAATACAATTTTTTTGAAGAGCAAGACAAAGATCTAAAGTTTTCAAGGTTTATTTTTAATGTGCTGGCTTTAATCAATACCACAAGGCAGGGTGTACCAAGGAAAGAGCAGTGGGATCTAATTAGCAAGCTCAGGACTGCATAAGCTAGCCTCAGTGCCCTGCCTGCGCTAGGTACTCAATCAATGTATGCTCATGATGATGAAAACCAAAATGAGCCTGTTCCAAGCAAGGACCTTTTGGAGAGTAGAGTTAACTTTTCTGAGTCAAGCTCCTACCTCCAGGTTTGTACTGAGAAGGAAATGAAGTAGTATTATACACATGTAAAACTCCTTGTCACTTTATCCAGGCAGAGAAGATACGTTGTTAGTACCATATTCTCAAAACTAACAGAAATGTGTTCAGTTTTACTTGTTCTGAAGAATATAAAAACAATATGGATGAATGGCCAGTAAAAGGAGCCAGAAGCAGCCTATGAGAGTGTTCTAGAACAACATGAAGGGGACAAGAAAAAGATACAAGGGACAGATGGATGAGGAGGAAGAAAGAGATAAAGAGAGGACAAGATAAAGTTTAGAGCCTGTCATTAGAACCTGTAATACTTAGGACTTTGCCTTCCATTTAAGTAAAATGGAGGAAATCTGCACCCTTACATCCTGACTGTGCTGTTGTTATAATAAAAAGAAGCAAATGGAGTGCAGGGTACACTATACACCTGCTTCTTTAAGTAATCTTTGCCAGATAGTGAACTAGTCACTGGAATTCCAATGGTTGTTCTTCCAGTGGGGCTGACCGTGAACCGTACCCGACAGCAACTGAATCAGAATTTAAGTGGGAAATGTCAGCCATAGAATTTGTTTAAAACATCTCTTCCAATGATTATGATGACTAGCCTGATTTAAGAACTGCTGGCCTATCCGTAGGGCTACCATCTATCCCTTCTGCTGGGACAATCCCAGAGCAAGTATTGCTAGCAGCCCTTTCTCTTACAGAAATCTCTCTGCAGGGATATAAATTATGTGGTTTCCCACCTGTATCTTGCCTCTGCTAATGGCATTCTCAGTGAAAGTGAGTAGGGATAGCCTTGTACCATTACTTCCAATCCACAACTGAACACAAGACATAGAGAAAAATTACCCCACGAAATTAAATTGGCATCCAAGTGTAGAACAAAGTCAGATCCTCCCTGAGAGTGGAATCTGATGTGTAGAGACAACAAAGGCATAACTTTAAGTGGGGGAGAGAGAATGGGAAACCCAAGACATCTCCAAGACAATTGCTTCTGCTACTTCACCATTTAGCTCAAGCCAATTGAGAGAGCCAGAAATGAACATGGGTTTGGTTTGACCTGCTGGTTATTTAAGAAATTTTGCTTGTTTTTTCTTTACCTCTTTTTGGTCCTCAGTTTCTGGAAGAGTCAAAATAAGATAATAATTTGGCAGTGATATAACATTGCTCTTCAAGTGCTGAGAAACCAATCAATATTCCCCATCTAGCTAACGTGTCATTCAATATTGAGTGTTACCTTGTTCTAGTTTAATCCTGATCTGTTACCTCTAAAATAAGGACATGGAAAGATAAAGATAAAAACTTGGGTACTCTCAAAAATATTCATGTTATAAATATGTAAGGAAAAGTACTTCAGGTCACAGTCCTCAGTACACGCCAATACATTCTTGGGGTACCTACCTTCCTGCAGCACCAGACACCTTGGCTTCCTCCTACACTCTGGACATTTTGATTCTTCCTCTTTTTGCTCATCCTCTTCCCGTATCCCATATTATGGGCCCTTTCCATGGAAAGCCTTTTCAGTTAATTCACTTTTAAATTCATATTCATGTTACCAAGTTTACAAAATTTAAAACATGGTTTTCATTACTTTCAATTCAAACTATGACTCTATCTACAAAACCAGTAACACAAGATCACCTTCAAAATTTCTCTGACAAATATCTAGAAACTCCAGTTGACAGACTAAACTGCTCAAAGAATCAATCTCATGTACAAATCTAATCAATTAAATAGTCTTAATTTTAAACTGCTTTTATAAGTGTGATATATTCAGATTTATTTTTATGTGCTTCAAATGCTCGACGGGATGAAGTTATAACCACAACAAGCCAAAACCTCCCTAGCATTTAAAGATCTCTTGTTGCAACTCTGATCAAATAAACTTAAAAATATAAATTGAATTATCTTAAATATTCCAGTTCTATTTACAAACCTATCTTGATAAACTTTCACCTTACAAATCTCAATATTAAAATGTTACAGATTTTATATTGCTATCATAAAGATAACTTTTTATGGTCAGAACATGTTGGATTCTCTTGCAATAGCAAACATACTGGCCCTTTTAGAGCAGCTTAATTTGGGCAGATGGAATTCAGCAACCCGTAGCCTAGGCTGGATTCAACTAATCTCTTTACTGCCTGATTGAATTCTTCATTCTTTTCATATTCTTTTTGTCCAGCTCCAGCCACAAAAGCTCCTATCTGTCCAAAAACGATCAGCCTTTCTTTGACCCAAAATTTAACCAAATCCTAGTCATTCCTTCAAGTTGTGTCTGAAAATCCCTTTGAAATGCCCATATACTAACTTGGATGGAAACCGCATCATGGCTTTAATTCTCATAACACCATCAACATCACGCACACACTGGTTTCACTTACTCAACAAGAGGCGCAATGAGGTAACAGACTATTATGAAATGAATTTCAATGTCTTTTAAAAACTTTTTTTTGTTGATATTTGTTTAAAACACCCTGTGGAAAGAACACAGGCCTTTTTGTAAGCAATTTTTGAAAGGCTTGTCTCCTAGGTAGCTACAAACTCAAGACATTGCTAGGAGAGATTCTGTTATACGAAGACAGGGAGAGCTGGAAGGGATCTGATGACCATTTGGTCCTTCCCCATGCTGTACAAAGAAGAAAACTGAGCTCCAAAGATCAGGGGAGGAGGGTAAAATGCCTTCACTTCTTCTATGTTCCAATTAGCGTGCAAGTTGAACTTCAATTGAGATGCACAAAGTGGCACTCAATCCTTTCCCACTCATGCTCATTGCAGACATTGCCATGCTCCTCAAGCTCACTCATCCCCTGGCCCTGAATTCCTAGAAGACCACTTAGCCTTCAACTCCACTGAGTCAGTGGCAGGTGTCATACATTCGCTCACCACCCTCAAACTTCTAACCCAGCCTCACATGAACCTAAATACTTCATGGACAGAAGCTAAATTTCAGTGGACCCAAGGGTGAAGAGGAGATGAATAAGTAGAGACTCTCTTTCCAGAAATCTGGAGAAGGAGCAAGGATGCACAGCAGCTAAGGGAGGGATGCAGGGTCAAGAACAGGAGGGAAGATGGAAAGAGTTGAACCTATTCAGCTTTTAGAGGGAGACAGAGGGAAAGGATTGAGCCTGTCTACAGGGACATGGAGGAAGGTGAATACATAGGGCAGAGAGGGAATGATTGGCAGGGAAGGAAGAACCTTGAGAAGGGAGAGCAGGCATGGAGGGCACAGGTTGAAGTATTGATTTTGAAGGAAGGAGAGATGCTTCATTCTCCAAAATAGGAGGAAGAAAAGGTGGATATGGGCATAAATACTGCTAAGGATGTGAATGAGAAAACAGTTCAGATGACCATGAGGATGGGGGATAAGCCAGGAGGGAATGTAGACTGTGTGGATAAGGAAGAGTCTAGGATCTGGACACCTTCATGAGCTAACTGATGGGGTAGTGGGGGTAAGGGAATGAGTGAGCCGGGAGGACATAGGAGTTTGAGATTTGGGGATGAGGGAATCCTGAGTGATGACGCAGCAAGGTAGGGCTATTGAAATCCTGCATGGCAAAGTAGAGGCTACATGAAAACATTGAGGCTGAAACTAAAGATCAGGAGAGTTAGTGCATCAGGAGGACTGCCTTCCTGGACACTGGAGTCACCCAGCTGGCAGCTGGCAGAACCTGGGGGAGAGAAAAGGCCTGCTGTCAAAACCTTTTTTTTTTTTTTTCTGAGACAGAGTTTCACTCTTGTCGTCCAGGCTGGAGTGCAATGGTGAGGTCTCGGCTCACTGCAACCTCTGCCTCCCAGGTCCAAGAGATTCTCATACCTCAGCCTCCCGAGTAGCTGGGACTACAGGTGCACACCAGCACACCCGGCTAATTTTTGTATTTTTAGTAGAGACTGGGTTTCATCATGTTGGCCAGGCTGGTCTCAAACTCCTGACCTCAGGTGATCCACCCACTTTGGCCTCTCAAAGTGCTGGGATTACAGACATGAGGCACGATGCCCAGCCCCAAATCTCATGTGATTGTTGGAGACTGAGGGGCAGATTGACACGTGATAGGGATGACATAGGACAAAGTGTGAACCACAAAGCCGATGGAAATTTTACATAAGAGAGAAGGAACAGTGACCTGGCAATAGCTTTGGAGAGCAAGAGAGATATTAATTCCTAACTCCCAGCCCAGAGAGGCAGAGGGCAGGTGAGTATGAGCCCTCACCACTTGAGAAGGATAAAAGGGAAGCAGGAACCTTAGGGGAAACTAAGGTTCAGCTGATAGCAGAAGACAGGGAACATTTAGGAGAAATGTTAAGGATATATGAATAGAGTTCCAGAGGGCACAGTTGAATGATGTGGAAGGAAAGGAGGAGGTGGGGAGACAAAAGGCATCCCTGTGTACTAGGATAAAGATTAAAGAGGTTTTTATCCAAGGCAATGGCTGAGATTGAGAGAGACAGGAGGCAGAGAGACCTCTGGCCTTAGCTGACTAACTGTGTGACCTTAGGCAAGTTACTTGCCCTCTCTGTGCTGTTTCATCATTGTGAAATAAGGATAGTACTAAGACTTCATAAGATTGTTGTTGCTGTGAAGATTAAATATGTTAATATATGTAATACACTTAGAAAAATGATCAACACATCGTCAGTTGTGAAGAAGCATTAGTTTTGGAAGGAAAAAGATTCCACACCACACTTTCCTTCAAGTGACAGGCATTCAATTATATCAAGTCTTGAAGAACACATCCTCATTTCCCACCACTTAACACAGCAAAAGCCCAGCATAAAAAAAAAAAAAAAAAAAAAAACTCTAAAAACAAACCCTATCAGAGTCATTGACAGATTCAATTTCTTGGTAATTAACTATTATCTGTTCCTGTAAAGAAAGAAAAGAGTGCTTAAAAAGTTGGTTGAAGACAGAAAGAATCTAGAACTATAAATGTTAAAGATGAACAGTCAATATCATCAGAGAAATAGAAATCAAATCAAAACCACAAGGATATATCACCTCATGCCCATTAGGATGGCTACTATCAAAAAAAGCAGAAAATAACAAGCGTTGGTAAGAATGTGGAGAAATTGTAACCCTTGTGTGCTCTTAGTGGGAAGGTAAAGTGGTACAGCGACTGTGAAAACAGTATGGCAGTTCCTCAAGAAATTAAAAATAGACCTCGAATGTGATCCAGCAATCCCACTTCCGGGTATATATGCCAAAGAATCGAGAGCAGGGTCTTGAGCATATATTTGAATACTCATGGTTATAGCACTACTCACAATAGCCAAGAGGTGGAATCAACCCAAATGTCCATCAGTGGATGAATGGATCAACAAAATGTGGTATATCCGTACAATGGAATATCATTCAGCCTTAAAAAGGAAGGAGATCCTGACACCTGATACAATTATGAATAAACATTGAGGATTTTATGCAAAGTGAAATAAGTCAGTTGCAAGCAGAAAGATACTGTATGGTGTCCCTTATAGGAGGTCATAGGAGGGGCATAGAAACAGAAAGTATAATGGTGGTTACCAGAGGTTTCAAGAAAGAGAAGGGGAGTTGTTTCATGGCTATAGTTTCAGATTTGCAAAACGAAAACGTTCTGGAAATCTGTTTCATAACGATGTGAATATACTTAGTACTACTGAAACGTACACTTAAAAATGGTTAAGATGGTCAATTTTATGTGTTTTTATAATAAAGAAAAATGAAAACAAAAAGATCACCTAGTATCTCCCCTCTTCCCCTTTACAGGTGACTGAAGTAAAGCCCAGAGAGGGTAAGCGCCTTATCCAAGGTCACACAGTTCACGGAGGCAGAATCAGGACCAGAACCTGGGACTCTGACCCGTGCAGTAAGGATCCTTCCATTACATCATGCTCTCTACGTGAGGTACTGAGGTAATGGAAAAGATGACACTGTTGATTTATCAGTAGTGACAGTGACATTCCAATGAACCTGAAAGGGATAAAGATTCTACTCTGCTTATAAATGTTCATGTGCCCGTGCTCTTTCTCCAGATCTCATCAGGATTATTCAAACCAGCAGTCTCTGACAGGCCACACTGGAAACCTCAAGATATTCACAGCTGCTCTAGTCTGGAGACAGGCCAGAAAGCAGATGAGAGCAGTTTTTCCGTTCCTGGGCTGTTGCCCCTGTAATTTAGAAGTCCCGACACTGGAAAACAAGAAGAAGAACTCAGGGGCTCGTTTAAAAACAAGCTCAGTGTGGGGTCTCCAGTGTCGTGCAGGGAAGCTGCTAGGCAAAACTTGCCAATCTGAAACCGGTTCACTGACTCCTTCTTCGGACTCAGGGAACGAAGTCTTTTTTTCCACTTAGGAGTTTTTCTTCGGCTCCTTATTTCAAATTCCATAAAAGAGACAACAGGAAAATCTGGCCCCAGTCCAAGAAGCAGAGATGAAAACCAGATCTCTATTTTTGTAAGTGTGATGTCTATAGGTTGCCTTCTATTTTATATCAGAAAGTTCTATTGTTTCCATGGAAACAATGAGTGTGGCTGAGGATCCCTACAGGACCTCAGCACTTTTGGGGCTTGGGTCATCAGTGCTATTGGCTTGGTGATTCCGGAAACCTCCATAAGTTTCAAAATTTTAAAGCTGAAGCCAACCTTCTCACGCCCCTACTGTGCTCCTCCCATCTCCTTGACACATGGATACCTCATGCATATGGCACCGCTCTGAGCTCTGAAGGTGTCAGGAAAATCCTCCCTGCAGAAATATGACCTGAGATAAAGAACTAAATAAAACATTTTTTGGCAAGAATATTTCTGAAGATATTTCCACTCCAAAAATATTTTTTTGTTTTCAGCAACCAAGGCTGAACCAGGATGTCTATAAAAAGCCTTCTGTGTTCCCCTAAGCACTCTTAATGAATCCTCAGGAAGGATGGAATAAGAGGAGGGGTCAGAGACCTGGAGCCCGTGCCAGAGTCTGAGCATGCCAGCTTGACTTGGTGCGCTGGTGGCAGTGCTCAGAGCCCCTGCCTCCTGTCCTCCCATTGGCATGGTCTCTGCCCACACTCCTTAAGGGAATTGGCTGTGCTCCTGGCTTGTCTCGCCTGTGTGTCTGCTAGTTATCGAACAAAGGGTGGGATTACGTCCATGCCCAGTTTCCCAGATGCTCGCAAGCACAGAGCCAAGAATCAGCTGAAACAGAAGGGACAACTGAGCGGAAAAGCCCTCTTGATGAGACTCGGCTACACTTGAGCTGTGGCTCCTGCCACGAGACACACCTGTCATATAAAAGCCAACAAGCCATACAGGAAACATGGTGTGCGTCCTGTTTACAGCCAATCCTAGAAAACAAAAACTTTGCTAAGATAGCACCAAACATGAAAATAGGGAGACCAGCCAAGGGCCCTCGACCATGCCCAGCCCCTCTCCCTGTTGCATAGACAGGAGGAAGAGTCAGAAGCTAAGAAGATTTTGCTGCTTCCAGAAGCTGTTCCCTCACCTCCTCCTCTCCTTCACTAGATATATTTTCCCCAATCTTCAAGGACTAGCTTCAGAGCCTGAAACTCCAGGAGCTGGTCCCCTGATAAAACTTTTTACCCCAAAGTAAATGCAGGCAAGATGCTTGCTCCAGGTGGAATGATGGGCCCCTCTTGGTTCGTGGCTACCTTCTGCAGGCTAAAAGGACCTACAAGGTAGGGGTGCATACTATCCCTGGAAACCGGAACACAAGAGAGTCTCTTACAGCCACCTTGGTCACCCAAATGCCCAGAGGTCATTGGACCACCTGAGGCTTCTCCAGCAGCAATTCCTTCAGGAGCGAATTCCAGAAGTATTTCAAAAACAATCTCTCATCACCTTGTCCAAGGAAACCAGGACTCAACATACCAGAAAGTTGTGAAAATGGGGTCTCCAGTGGATGACTAGATCCAAGGTTTAGGGAGAATTAGAAGGGAGATAGGAGAATTGGAGAAAGGTAAGGACAAAGAGGAAGATTATTCCAGAGCAGGAGAGAAAAAACCAAAAATATTAAATGAGAAAAGTATTAATTGGAGCTGTTCTGAGGGATCCAGAGAGGAAACCATTCCCCTGGCACAAGGTGCCTGCTTTAAGGGCAAGAGAAAAAACGTATGAAGAACACTGACTAAAAGCACTGAATATTTTTTGCTGGCTACTCCTTTGGAAAGAAGAAAGAGGAATTGTATCCATAATTATGCCTTTTTTTTTTTTTTTTGAAACAGAGTTCACTCTGTTGCCCAGGCTGGAGTGCAGTGGCATCATCTCAGCTCACTGCAACCTCCAGCTACCAGGTTCAAGCAATTTTCCTGCCTCAGCCTCCCGAAGTAGCAGGGAATTCAGGTGTGCGCCACCATGCCCAGCTAATTTGTTTTTTAAATTTCTTTAGTAGAGACGGGGTTTCCCATGTTGGCCAGGCTGGTCTCGAACTCCTGACCTCAGGTGATCCACCCGCCTTGGCCTCTCAAAGTGCTGGGATTACAAGTGTGAGCCCTTACACCCAGCCTATGTCATCTTCTTTACAAAGCTGAGGCTAAGGAAACCAACTTGGTCCTTGGATCAAGTCATTTATTTCTATAAAGTAGCTCCAGGCTGCTATAGGTAAGGAGAAGAAACATAACAGTACAGAACAGTACTGACTTGGGAGTCTTCTCTTCTACGAGTTTCCATGAACAAAATTTGGGAGTCAGGGATATGGGAACAGAAGGGAGCTGCAACTCATTCAGTATCGCTCTGCTTTGAGCCCTGGGCTGAGCGCTTTATATTCAGGAACTTTGTACTCCAGATCCATACAAGCAGCTGCCCACCCACCCAACATCCCCAGTTGGGTGTCTAAAGGCATCTCAAACTCATCCAAATTGAGCTCCTGCCATTTCCCCCAGGTCCTGTTCCAGCCATAGTCCTTCATTCAGTGGATCTCAGCTCCATCTTTCCAGTAGCTCAGACCAAAAGTGCTGGAGTCATGCTTCGCTCTGTATTGCTCTCATACTCCGTGCCTGCTTTAGCAAGAAAATCTGTTGGTTCTGCCTTCAAAATGTAATCTGGAATAGCTCTGCTTTTCCCTACCCCTACTGGCTCCACCCTGGTCCAGACCATCCTTGTGTCTCACTTGGATGATTGCAATGTTCTTGCTTCTACCCTTGCTCATTTGCAATCTATTAAGTGGCCAGGGGGATCTTTTTTAACATGTCATATCATGTCATTCCACTGCTCGAACTCTGCCAACAGCTTCCCATTCTACTCAGAGTGAAAGCTCAAGTCCACCCATCTGCACCACATTCCCTCCCTGATTCCATCTAGTGACACCCCTTGCCCACTCTGCTTCAGCCTCACCAGCCTCTAGGCAGCAAAGCTTTTGTACTTACTGTTTCTTCTGCCTACAGTCCTTGTCCCTAGATCTCACCCCTTCAAGTTTTTTCTCAAACATTACCTTGGGAAGGCTTTCCCAACTAATCTGAATAAAATGCCCTTCTTTCCTGTTTAATTTGTTTTCCAAGCCCATATACAGTATCTCTTATTTATTTTCTTTATTTATCGCGTGCCTCTCTTCCCTAGAATGTAAGTTCCTGAAGTTAGGATTTTACTCACTGTTTTATCCCCATTGCCTAGAATGGTCATTGACACACAGTGAATGCATGATGAGTGATCTGTGCCTAGCTTTGCCCTCTGTAAAAAGTCTGCTGGGCGCAGTGGCTCACACTTGTAATCCCAGGGATGTGGGAAGCTGAGGTGTGAGAATTACTTGAGCCTAAGAGTTTGAGGCTGCAGTGAGCTATGATCACATCACTGCACTCCAGCCTGGACAACAGAACAAGACTGTCTCAAAAAATAAACAAATAAACAAAATAAAAAAGCTATGAGTTGATGAATCTATCTCAAATCTATTCTTCATGCAGAGTCCTCATTCCAAGCGAACTATGCACCCAACATCATGAGCTGCCTAAACTGTCGACCAGAGCATCAGCTCGTGCAGCCCCAGGGAGATCCCTGATGTTCAGGCACTGTTGGGGGAGGAAGACAAGGTACAAAGAAACCAACTGGAGTCAATGTCAGGGATTTCACAGGGGATAGGAAATTTTGATTTGGTTCATGCAGCTTGGATTCCTTCAGAAAGCCTTGAACTGTCACCATTAGAAAGATACACACACACACACACACACCCTGCCTGGGAAAACTGACATTACCAAATTCCAGATAACCAAAACATCTTATCCTAACAGGGAGAGAGACATCATGGAGAAAATGGCATTTAGCAAGGAGAAAAGGAAATATAGCTCCTGAGTTTGAATAGCAGATGAATCTAAAAATAGGCGGGGCATGGTTGTTCACGCCTGTAATCCCAGCACCTTGGGAGGCTGAGGTGGGCAGATCCCTTGAGGTCAGGAGTTCAAGACCAGCCTGGCCAACATGGTGAAACCCCATCTCTACTAAAAATACAAAAATTATCTGGGCATGGTTGCAAGCGCCTGTAGTTCCAGCTACTTGGGAGGCTAAGGCTGGAAAATCACTTGAACCCAGGAGGCAGAGGTTGCAGTGAGCTGAGATCACACCACTGCACTCCCACCTAGGTGACAAAGCAAGACTCCACCTCAAAAGAAAAAAAAAACGAAAATAAAATTTAAAAAAACAAAAATATCTTGCCCTATTCAAAGATATCTTGCTTGCCATATATTTTACAATAAAAATAAATATATGAGTTGAGGGACTGAGGTGAGGGTATCTTTAATACCACCTTCTATTAATATCTTGGCTTTCTTTCTGAGAACACGTGGTACATTCCAGGAAGACAGCCCTGTCTTATTCCTCATTTTCTGAAATGATTGTTCCTGACTTTAGCGGTATGGCATGGGTTTTTCCAAGCCCAAGCACTCATGATATTTGAGCCTAGTAATCTTTAAAAGCAAAGATGTGTTTTGTCTTGGGAGCTGGGGAAGAGGAAGACAATGATCATTTACGAGCCCCTATTATGTGTCAGACACTTTATACTTCACTCCTCAAATTTGAAGTTCAATTTTAGTATATGTGCTGCTGAAGCGAGCACAAATTTGAAGTTCATATCATTATCCCTGTTTCACAGATGAGGAGACTGAGGCTTAAGAGCATTAAGCGATTTGCATACGATTGCCCAGATAGCCAAGGCTTGACCTCAGGACTAATGAACTCCGAAAACGCTGCTCCTTCAACTATGCAGTGTTGCCTTTTTCCTACAGTGACCAACAGAAGAGTGAGAGCTGTGCCTGGACATTAACAATGAATTAGCTGTGTTTGTAAACCCCTGATCAAGAAAATATGTAATACACAATATCTATACCTTTACACCTTTTCCTTCATTCAAGGAAATTGCACTTCAAAAGAATAAAAATAACACAAAACAGTTTGATGATAAACCAAAACAATCTGTTCAGGTCAAAAGAAGTCAAACTTGTTTCGGCCTTTGAAGGGCGTTTTCTAGCATCATCTGAACAAATCTTACTCCATCTGTAAGGTGGAGAGAGTTATTTAATTTTTCATGTATGACTTTTTACACCTTTAAACATCTCTAACAGATGAAAGTCATGACGTGTATGATTCCTGAGCGATCCATTGAGATGCTACAAATAGCTGTTAACAGAAAATCCAGGCTGGGCATGGTGACACACACCTGTAATCCCAGCACTTTGGGAGGCCAAGATAAGAAGATCTCTTGAGCCCAGGAGTTCAAGATCAGTCTGGGCAATAGAGCAAAACCTCATCTCTACAAAAAATGCAACAATTACCCAGGTGTGATGGTACAGTCCTGTAATCCCAGCTACTCTGGATGCTGAGATGCGAGAGTCACTTGAGCCCCAGGAAGTTGAGACTGCAGTGACGCATGATTGTACCATTGTACTTCAGTCTGGGCAACAGAGCAAGACCCTGTCTCAATAAAAAAGAAAAGAAAAAGAAAAGAAAATCCAAATGGGATGACTTAAAAAGTGAGAACCTTTATTATTTTATATAGCAAGAGATGTGGAGACAGAGTGGTTTTAGGCTGGCAATTTCAGTAGCTCTGTGGCATGACCAGGACACGGGTTTCTCTCATCTTGCCACTCTACCGCCCTCTGTGCAATGGCTAGTCTTTTCAAGGCAGGCTCTTGTAATGGTCTCAAATGGCTGCCCTAGTTCCAGCCAACATTCAGACAACAATCGTGAGAGGTGGAAAAGGAATATTCCTGTCTTGGGTCTCTTTACAAGTGAGATAAAACTTCCATCATTCTGGGCCCAGCATGAAATTGCAGGGATGACCTAGGAAGCTATACATCTCCTAGTGATACAGAAGCACAAGCAAAGTTCAACTGCACAAGCACATTGCAAGCCTCCTCTTTCATCCCATCTGTTAATATTCCATTGCTCAAGGCACATCTGTGGCAGAACCCAAAGTCAAGGAGCAGAGAAGTATACTGCCCCCATGTTGGCGCTATGATGAGGGTTCTGATATATGCTGCTACAGGGAGTGAAGAATTGGGATCAAGGATTTAAAACTACCGGCCGGGTGCGGTGGTTCATGCCTGTAATCCCTACACTTTGGGAGGCCGAGGTGGGCAGATCACCTGAGGTCAGGGGTTCGAGATCAGCCTGGCCAACATGGTGAAACCCCATCTCTACTAATAACAAAAAATTAGCCATGCATGGTGGTGCGTGCCTGTAATCCCACCTACTCAGGTGGCTGAGGCAGGAGAATCGCTGGAACCTGGGAGGCAGAGGCTGCAGTGAGCCGAGACTGCACTACTGCACTCTAGCATGAGTGACAGAGTGAGACTCCATCTCAAAAAAAAAAAAAAAAAAAAGAATGTAACCTGTGGTTACATTAGGCAGAACCTTATGAAACTGCCATATTTCAAGTACAAAATAGTCGAATGCTGACCATCCCGTGTGATTCGGTGTAATACCATCACTAGAACTTCAGCAAGAACTTTTGTCCACTGGCTATCAGAACTCTCTGGAAAGCAGAGGAAACAGTTGATGGTTCAGAAAAAGCAGATTTCCAAGCACATAGGATGTGAAAAACAGGTAATTATCTGACTCTGAAATAGCAGTTTCATTCCCTTTAAGCAGAGTCAAGCTACATTTGAATCAAGCACTTATTAGAGTTTGAAGATTATGTGAAAATCAACCTTCAAGGTTGAGTCCCAGTGATATTTTTCCCTGGGAAGTCAGATGTATCGTGGTCCCTTAGGAAGACTATTACTTTTAAGTAGAGATTTAATTACATTTTAGGCTTGTTTTAATTATCCCCGCTCAATAAACTTCCTTTCCAATAGAATCCACAAGCAGCATATCCTAACAAAAGTTCCCTAGTTTGTCATCCCCTCATCCCTTTTCCCCTCTACCACGCATATATACCCATGAACTTGATTTCCCTGACTCCACCTTTGTTCACGCTCATCTCTTTGGAATACCTGTCAGTGATTTGCTGACCTCCAGTCATCCTTTCCACACTCCTGTCCCCATGCAAACTACCTCCTCTGCCTTTCCATAATACTCTGTACATATCTGTAATACAGAATTTAACACATTGCAACAAAAATATGTAAGTATACATCCATTTCTCCCTGTAGATTATGAACTCCTTGAGTTGGGGGACTGTGTTTTATTTATCTTTGTTTTTGTTTTTGTTTGAAACACTCTCACTCTGTTGCCCAGGCTGGAGTGCAATGGCATGGTCTCGGCTCACTGCAACCTCTGCCTCCCGGGTTCAAGCGATTCTCCTGCCTCAGCCTCCTGAGTAACTGGGATTACAGGCATGTGCCACCACGTCCAGCTAATTTTGTATTTTTAGTAGAGGTGAGTTTTCTCCATGTTGGTCAGGCTGGTCTCGATCTCCCAACCTCAAGTGATTTGCCTGCCTTGGCCTTCCAAAGTGTTGGGATTACAGGCATGTGCCTGGCTAATTTTGTATTTTTAGTAGAGACAGGCTTTTGCTACGTTGGCCAGACTGGTCTCGAACTCCTGACCTCAAATGATGCACCTTCCTCAGCTTCCTAAAATGCTGGGATTACAGGCGTGAGCTACCACGCCCGGCACTCTCAGTTTATTTTTGGCTTGTGCAAAGTCTAAAGCAGATGTGCCTGCTTGGGCAGCTCTCCACCAAGTGGTAACGCAGGGATCCAGCCTCCTTCCATCTTGACACTGCCATCTTCAACATGTGTCCCCTAAAAACAGTGCAAACATGAGACATGTCATGGGAAAGGCACAGCAGATGCTCACCACTTCAGCCCGGAGGTGACACAAATGACTCCTTGGCTAGTCATATGGCCTCAGTTAGAAATGGAGGTGTGGCGAGGAAGGCGGGTAGGGGGGCCTGGTTGAGCAACAACTCTACACAACGGAAAGGGAGCGTGAATCTTTGGTAGTCAGCTAACCATCTCTGCTACAGGGAGGAGAGAGGAAGAAAGGTAGGGTAAAAGGGAGGGAGGGACTTAATGCCTAAATACATACACACTACTTTTTAAGTCCTGTGCAAAAACTTCTCAAATTTTCTGCCACTTAGATCCTGAAAACCAGATGTAGAAAGCAGTTGAACAATAAGCTGAGACAAAACACACCAAATATAAAAACTAAAAATAAAGAGGAGCCCATTGCAGTTTCATGTCTTAAAGCACAGTCAGGAGGAAAGAAAGCTTCAGGAGCTGGGATCAGGGTATACATATGTCTGCTTGAGTTCCATGTCTTAACTTGAAAGAGGAAGAGAGAAGAGGAGAATAGCAGGAATCTGCTCAATTGGAAAGCTTCTAAGGAGAGGAGGCTTTTGGGAGAAGCATTATCAAGGGATACATCCTACTATGAAGAAGGCAGAGTCTTCAGAGTGAAAAGCAATCCAGGGAACTTGGGGGTGGGATATGACTGGGTCATGAGAGAATCATAGTCATCAGTATTTGGGAGTGGATGAGGAGTGAATCACCAACATGAGACTACATGTCCAGCTATTGCAGTTCAATGAGAAACATCTCTAACAAGTCATTTTAGCACCAGTAGGCTCCTGCTCATGAGAAAAGCAACCACTATCCAGGAGGTTGCATACAGTGAGGAGGTCTGGGACTGGAAGCCAGGGGGTGAGAGAGGAGGAGTAAAAGCATCTGTGGTAGAGACTGATAGCTGTTCACCAAAATCCATTTCCTCTTCTTCCTGTGCACAGGGCCTTCCTTTCAGTTCAGCATTGCCATGTCAATGAAATAGTATGTGTCCCTTTCACAACTGGTCTGTAAAATCCTCCTGTGTGTGATCCTCCATGCGTCTTCATCCTCTGCCAGTGAGATACACATGGCAATGAGATCTTGCGTTTTGGTGAAGCCGCATTTGAACCTGGGTCCTTGAATGACTTTATGGAAGAGAGCCTACTTGCCTAGCTGGACACCTGCCAGGACTGTTAGATGAGCAAGAAATTAATTTCTACTCAATGATAGACACTATGATTGCCAGCCAGATTCCATTTCAGTCGAGGACTTATTGCCACAGCTGAGGTAGTGCTGTCAGCAAAGAGTCCCTTCAGGGGCCGCCTCCCCGAAGAACAAGAGAATGGTTTTATTTAAGGTTATGCCCTTTTGAGAAAAGCCCACATCCAGGGATCAACCAACGTGAGACTCCATGTCCAACATTGTGGTTCAATGTAAAGCATCTCTAACACGGCATTTTAGCACCACGGCTTCTGTGGGCTTGACCAAGGTTTAAATCATCTGGCCTGATTTACAGATCAACTTCCCTTTTGCCCAGTGCTGCTTCCGTTTCCTCTTTTCTACAGGTTTTTAATGAAAGAACACTCTGTAATCAACATCTGGCACACTAAACCCTCAGAGTCGGCTTCCTGGACCCCCTGTCTCACCCCGCCATGCCCCGTCAATACACTATGTTGTTGGATGTGTTTCATCTATATGTTGTGTTAGTTCAAATAGGTCATGGCATATTTGATCTACATATAAATGAAACATTTCTTCTGCTGACATGGCTATGCTAGGTTGGCCAGCACACATGTTTCTTGCTATGTAGAAAAGTCTAGGCCATCTGCAATAGGAATTATGTCAAGACACAAGCAGTAGACACAGAGGCAGCTGGGAGAGAGAAAATCCCAGTTGGAGTGAGTCTCTTCCCAGTTTTTGTAGCAATGATTCCTAAAACTTTTCCTTCAGCAACTCTACTATCTTCCCCAGTGACAGAAGCCACTGACTCCCTTTTCCTTCCTACTTTTTTTTCTTAACATGGCTTCCTGGGTTTCTGCCATTTGCAACCAAAAGAGTACCAATACAAGAGGTTTTGTGTTATGTGAGTGAATGAGTACCCTACTCTTTCATTGCTACTCTCTCAAAAGAAAATTAGAGACAGATTTACATAAACTTTTAATGAAGCCATCATTTATTGAGAACTTTCTACATGCCAGTTCTATTCTACAATTTATTTTTATTTTTATTTTTTTTTTTGAGACAAAGTCTCACTCTGATCACCCAGGCTGAAGTGCAGTGGTGTGATCTTGGCTCACTGCAACCTCCGGCTCCCGGGTTCCAGCAATTCTCCTGCCTCAGCCTCCCGAGTAGCTGGGATTACAGGCACCTGCCACCATGCCCAGATAATTTTTGTATTTTTAGTAGAGACAAGGTTTCACCATGTTGGTCAGACTGGTCTCAAACTCCTGATCTCAGGCAATCTGCCTGCCTTGGCCTCCCAAAGTGCTGGGATTACAGGCATGAGCCACTGTGCCCGGCCTATTCTACATACTTTTAATATATTAACTCAGTCCGATATGGGTGCCATTACTATTATTCCCATTTTCAGAGAGGAAAACTGAGACACAGAGAGATTATGAAATACACCTGAGGTTACTCAGTTTATGAGTGATAGATGCCCCCAGCACCTGTGCTCTTACCCAGTGATACTCTCTGGCCTGTGTTCACACAGCCTGAGGTAGGGGATGTGCGAGGCTTCCATCTCATGGGTTAGATTCATGAATGACTAGGGTTCTTCCCCTTCTCTCTCTCTCTCACTCTTTCTCTCTCTCTCTCTTTTTGAGATGGAGTCTCACTGTGTCACCCAGGCTGGAGTGCAGTGGCATGATCTCGGCTCACTGCAACCTCCGCCTCCCAGGTTGAAGTGATTCTCCTGCCTCAGCCTCCTGAGTAGCTGGGATTACAGGCATGTGCCACCATGCCCAGTTAATTTTTGTATTTTTAGTAGAGACAGGGTTTTGCCATATTGACCAGGCTGGTCTTGAACTCCTGACCTCAGGTGATCCACCCACCTTGGCCTCACAAAGTGCTAGAATTACAGGTGTGATCCACCGTGCCTGGCAGGTCCTTCCCCTTCTCTTTGTGCATTCATTGTAACTTGCAAGAGCAACTATCTTACAGATGTTAACAGCAAAAATGAACCAGAAGGCAGAGAAATCGATCCCCAAACTAACAAGTAAAAGTGATTAGGGGTGAAACTGTGAGAGGAAAAGCTGGGGCTGGGAGGGTGTGCAGACCTGAAGTTATTCAAATGATAAAGGCATGGGGTGCTGCAGGAGAGCTCTTGAAGGGTTAAGTTAATGTTAGACATGTAAACACCCGAGGCAGAGCAATCAGCTCTGAATGATACTCCAGAGGCTGACCAAAGAACTGTTCTTTCCAAGCCAGGACATGGGCCTAGAACCTGCCAGAAAGAATGTGGTTTTCTCAAGAACCAGGGCAATGGGGTCAAGAAAGGTCAAGCTGGAAGGGAAACTGAGAGAGGCTCTGAGTCAAGAAAACCTTGGACGGTAAAGTGTCAGGTCTCTAACATCACAGAGTCCCTATTATCATATAACTGTGAACTCTTCATACCTCGAGACTTCCCACATTGGAGCGAACAATTAGTTTCTTTTTTTTTTTTTTTTTTTTTGAGACGGAGTCTCGCTCTGTCGCCCAGGCTGGAGTGCAGTGGCCGGATCTCAGCTCACTGCAAGCTCCGCCTCCCGGGTTTACGCCATTCTCCTGCCTCAGCCTCCCGAATAGTTGGGACTACAGGCGCCCGCCACCTCGCCCGGCTAGTTTTTGTATTTTTTAGTAGAGACGGGGTTTCACCGTGTTAGCCAGGATGGTCTCGATCTCCTGACGTCGTGATCTGCCCGTCTCGGCCTCCCAAAGTGCTGGGATTACAGGCTTGAGCCACCGCGCCCGGCCTAAGAATTAGTTTCTTAAACTTCAAGGGCTGGGTGAGTTGATGTTTCCTTAATGAGCCAAGGAATAACAGAAGAGTACGGGGCAGAGCTGCCTTCCCAGAGAAAAGTCAAGAGGAGTCCAGTCCTGACCCTGTGTCCACCATCACCCATGCAAGACATCGGTGAAGGCTTCTGCTGCTGAGTAAGGGGGACTCTCTGGCATTTTGTCACCACTCGTAAACTGAGTTTGCCTACAAATATGTTAGCCTGCTTTAGAATAAACAGTGATAATGATCCAGCTATTTGCAGAGAAGGACTTTCCTCCACTTACCCTGAGTTCAGCTAAAGTAGAATGAAATATTGGTAAAGGCGGCGAGGCACACATTTCATCCATCATTGCTTTTTTCCCGGGATGCTTTTGACTACATCTTATGTGCATGTAATGTCTCTGCTGATAAATATTTCAAGATTTACAGATTCTCCTTATTTACCACTGCCTACAGTCAGTTTTTACAGTTCCACATCGATTGAACCATGAATACCAACTATGGTAGATGATGACATACATTAACTCACTTAACGTTTGAAACTACCTCGAGAAAAGGGCGCTATTATTTTTTGATTGTGGTAAAATATCCATAACATAAAATGTACCATTTCAATTGTTTAGAGTTTACAGTTCAGTGGCATTCAGTACATCTACTTGTACAACCATCACCACCATCCATCTCTCAAACCCTTCCATCATGCCCCACTGAAACTTCACACCCATTAAACAATAACTCCCCATTCCCTCTGTCCTCCCAGCCCCTGGTAACCATTATTTTGCTTTCTTTCTTTATAAATTTGGCTACTCTAAAGTCAAATTTTACCTCAGATAAGGGCAGTCATATGATATTTGTCCTTTTGTGTCTGGCCTATTTCGCTTAGCATGTTTTTGAGGTTTGCCTATATTGTAGCTTATGTCAGAATTTTTTTTCCCTTTTTAAGGTTGAATATATTCCATTGTGTGTGTGTGTACATATGTGTACGTATTTTGTCTATCCATTTATTCTTTAATAAATATTTGCGTTATCCTTTTGGATATTGTGAATAATGCTGTTATGAACATGGATGTCCAAATTTCTGTTCAAGTCCCTCCTTTCAATTCTTTTAGGGGTATACCTAAAGATGGAATTACTGGATTACATGCTAATTCTATTTTTAAATTTTTCAGGAACCTCCCTAATGTCCTAATGTCTTCCACAGTGGCGGCACCATTTTCACTCACACCAGTAATGCACAAGAGTTCTAATTTCTCCATATCCTTGGAAGTCATTATATTTCATCCCCAACATTACTGACAAGGAAACTAAGGCTCACAGAAATGATGACTTCTCACAGTTACACACCTATTGGGAATCAGATCCCTTATGGGAAGCCAGGATTCCTGACTCCCTGTCCATCGCACTTCCCTAGTCCTACAGCTGACTCAGTCACAGAACAGCAAAAATAGAAGCCCACTGAAACCCAAAACAAGCAGAATTATATCCAGGAAATAATTTGTATCTGGGAGTTACCTCCCCAGTTATACATACAATGGTGATACCTTGAAACACACTGTTGCTAGGAACTCTTGAAGCTGAAATGTACGTAGTTCAATGACAAGGTTGATCCTGCTGATTTAGCAAACATTTCATTCCTTCAGTCATCTGAAATTCATTAATTCATTCAACAAGCATTTATTGAGTGCCTATTAGGTGCCAAGTATATTTTTAAGAGCTGTGAACAAGACTGTCAAGCTTTCTCTTTTCATGGAACTCACATTCTAGAGAAGAAAACAGACAATAAATAGAAAAGCAATAAATTGGATCATTTCAATGTCATAAGCACACTGAAGGATATGAACAGGGTGATGGAACAGAGTAACAAAGGTGGGGAGGAAGAGTGACTTTAGATACTGTGAGGCCTGTCTGGAAAAGGTGGTATTTAAGCTCCACGTGAAATCTGGTAGAAGAACATGTGGGCACACAGAAGAGCAATGTAAAGGTGTTGAGGTAGAAAGAATTGGAATGTTCTAAGAAAATCAGGGTGTCAGTCTGGTGGGACCATGGAAACAAAGAATGGAGAGTAGAGGGAGATGTAGTCAGAGAAAGGGCAGGCACCAGATCAAATGGGTCCTTATACGATAATAGCTAATGTTTATTTAGCACTTACTTTGTGTCAGATGCTATTCCAAGTAATTTAATCATTACACAATCCTATAATTAAATACTATTGTTATTCCCACTTTTCAGATGAGGGCACTGAGGCCCAGAGAGGCTACATAACTTTTCCAAGGAAATCTAGCTGGTAAGGGGTGGAACTTAGATTTGAACCCAGGCAATTTATAAGGGGTGGAACTTAGATTTGAACCCAGGCGATTTATAAGGGGTGGAACTTAGATTTGAACCCAGGCAATTTGACTTCAGAGTCTCGGTTCATAACCACTTTGTCATAGGACTATCTTGTGATTAGATGTTATTTCAAGATCAATAAGAGATCATTGCAAGGCTTTAAGCAGGGGTGACAGGACTTGTTTTGTATTTTGAGATGATCATGCTAGCTGCTGCATGGAGTAGAAGGGGAGGCAGAAAAACCAGTTGGAGGCCATTATGGAATTCCAGCTGAGAGAAGGTCATGGTGCGGATGAGGAAGGTAGAGGCGAAAGAGACAGAAATAGACACTGCTGGGATACCTTTCTGAAGCAGAGCTGTAGGGGTTTGCTGACACCTTGGAGGTGGAGGTGAGGAGAGGTGAGGAACTCAGGCTCACTGCCAGGTTTTTTACTTGAGTAACATGTCAAATAGAGAAGACATCTAATGAGTTTGGGAAGAACAGGGTGTAGAGGGGATATGTGTCGGGTATTTGAATGTCCAGCATCCATTTCCCTAACAGCACCCTCATTTCTTGTTAGGGAACACCTTTTGTTTTTTGATTGTTTGTTTGTTTTTTTGAGGCAGAGTTTCTGTCGCCTAGGCTGGAGTGCAATGGTGCAATCTTGGCTCACTGTAACCTCCGCCTCCCGGGTTCCAGTGATTCTCCTGCCTCAGCCTCCCAAGTAGCTGGGATTAGAGGCGCTCACCACCACCTCTGGCTAATTTTTTGTTATTTTTAGTAGAGACGGGGTTTCACCATGTTGGCCAGGCTGGTCTTGAACTCC
>NW_012110919.1:4134262-4136694 GCF_000951035.1 Colobus angolensis palliatus
ACAGTATGGGGGAATGTACCCCCATGATTCAAATTATCTCCAACTGGGTCCCTCCCACAACAAGCAGCAATTATGGGAGTACAAGTCAAGATGAGATTTGGGTGGGGACAACCGAGCCAAACTGTATCAGTAAGATTAAGATGCCCATAAGACGAGTCAAGGAAGCTATTTGAGACACAAACCTATAGTTCAGGGGTGAGATCTGGACCAGAAAGAAATAAATTTGGAAACCTTCAGCAGGTAGATAGTATAATTCTGTGTGGGAAAAATATCCCATGTCTTTTGCTAAAAGGATCCTGATTTTCTTTGGGGAAATATCCCTCCTTCTTGGCTAAGAATCATGACAGACTGTTAATCAAAGTTCCAGACTCTCCTCTAGCCAAGAAGTAAGGAGAAGTCTCAGGCCTGAACAGGCAGCATAAACCATTTATCTGGTCATAGTGATTATTCGGGGCTATGCAGATAACCTGGATCATTTCAATAAGAATTAGCCAAAGGACTTTTGGTGGAAATCAGGAAGGAAAAGTTGTTTTTTACAGAATTGCTAAACTGGTACAATGCAAGCTTGGAGCTACCAGGGCCTTTTTTTTTTTTTTTTTTTTTTTTTTTTTTTTTGAGACAGAGTCTTGCTCTGTCTCTCAGGCTGGAGTGCAGTGGCGCAATCTCGGCTCACTGCACCCTCCGCCCCTCTAGGTTTAAGCAGTTCTCTGCCCCAACCTCTGGAGTAGCTGGGATTACAGGCACGTGCCACCATGCCTGGATAATTTTTTGTATTTTTAGTAGAGAAAAGGTTTCACCATCTTGGCCAGGCTGGTCTTGAACTCCTGACTTCGTGATCCACCCACCTCGGCCTCCCAAAGTGCTGGGATTACAGGCGTGAGCCATCATGCCTGGCCCTTTTTTTTTTTTTTTTTTTAACCACCTTGGGACTGTAGCCTAGTGAGAATGAGACCAACACAACAGAAAAAAAGACCCAAGTAACAGAGGGAGAGAGGCCACATGCTGATGCAGTATTGAGGCCCATGAGGATGTCAGTCCTGGAGCTAACATCACAATTATGTGAATCAATGAATTCCCATTTTTGCTTCAGAGTTGAGTTAGTTTCTGTTACTTGTAACTAAGTGGGTTCTGACAAGTACAAATGGCATTTAAATGAGTAAGATCACACAGGAGGAAAATGCAGCTAGAACTGAGCTGCAAAACACTAATAATTAAAGCTCCAGCAGAGGAGGAGGAGTCAGCATTTTAGTTAGATTGTTTCTTGTCTTTGATGACAAATGGGACCAGAGAGGTAATGTAATTTATTGTATTGCCGAAAGAGAATCTGTTGGCAGAGTGTTACAAATTTTGTTTAACTGTCTGATAGGTACAAAAAGAGCCTTATGTTTGCAAATTCCCAATATAAAAAATTTGCTTGTGGCATAGTGTTGGCACGTTATTCTTGTGTTCAAAAGTCAGTACCTCATTACTGAAGAGCACCATTGCTGCTGAGTCATGCCATCCAAGACAACTATGGCTACCTGCCTTTTCTTGGCACCCAGCATTCTGAGATGCTGGAATTCAGTGGTTTTGGCAAAGACAAGTCAAACATGTGCGTACTGTTGGTAAACATGCACCAGCCCTTTGTGGCTTGACTGCTCAAAGTCACGGAAGCGCTTGGACTCGATCTCTGCTGGCCCCTGAATTCATTTTGGATGAGGCAGGTTGCTGTGTGCTAACCAGGGTCCCCATTCCTAACAATAGCCAGACTGGCATCGTTGGCTTCAACATGGATTGTTCTGGCTCCCACGTCAAAAGCGGCTCTGCACAAAACTGATATTTTGAGCAAATTGTATAGAGTTGTGCATAGAGGAATGATGAGTTTTACCCAATAGGGAGTGTTGAGACAGCCAAATGGTGGCTCTGAAGTGAGTGCCAGGAAGCTGGTTTCAGGGATGGGAGCAGAGTCATCATAGAAATGGACGAATGGCAGGGACTGCAGAAACAATCGAGTAAGAATCTGCAATTAGAGGAAAGAGTTTGCTCTTTTAGCCAGACACAAGAAGACAAAGGGAAACTCTTCCTTTTGCCATACAGGAAAGAAAAATGTGGATTTCAAGTTGTTTTATTCTGGGTCAGAAGGCTCTGAGAAGCAGTCAGAGCCATCCAGCCAGCCCATGCTTTGAATAACTACCATCATTGACTCTGTGAACACAAGGCTCATTGATAAACAGCCCAGTGATGCCCCTAAGTACTCAGGCACTGGAGCCAGACTGCCTGGGCTTCTCTCCTGGGCTCACCACTTCCTTAATGTTCCTCTGCCTCAGTTTTCTCACCTAAGAAATGAGGATGACCATGAACATGGGAAGCATTACATTTGTCATGCGCGTCCGTGTAAAGAGACCACCAAACAGGCTTCGTGTGAGCAATAAAGCTTTTTTTTGTTTTTTGAG
>NW_012110919.1:4136965-4140532 GCF_000951035.1 Colobus angolensis palliatus
CGTGATCCGCCCGTCTCGGCCTCCCAAAGTGCTGGGATTACAGGCTTGAGCCACCGCGCCCGGCCAATAAAGCTTTTTAATTACCTGGGTGCAGGTGGGCTGAGTCCGTAAAGAGAGTCAGCAAAGGGAGATAAGGGTGGGGCAAACAGTTAAAGGGGGGTTGTTCTCTGGCGGGCAGGAGTGGGAGTCACAAGGTGCTCAGTGGGGGAGCTTGTTGAGCCAGGATGAGCCAGGAAAAGGACTTTCACAAGGTAATGTCATCACTTAAGGCAAGGACCGGCCATTTTCACTTCTTTTGTGGTGGAATGTCATCAGTTAAGGCAGGGGCAGGGCATTTTCACTTCTTTTGTGATTCTTAGTTACTTCAGGCCATCTGGGCGTATAAGTGCAAGTCACAGGGGATGCGATGGCTTGACTTGGGCTCAGAGGCCTGACACTGTGAATGAAATAAGCCAAACACAAAAAGGCCAATACCGCATGATTCCACTTATATGAGGTGCCTAGAATAGGCAAATTCCCACAGACAGAAAGTGGAATAGTGGTTACCAGGGGCTGGGGGGAAGAAGGGGAGAATGGAGTTATTGATTAATGAGTATAGAGTTTCTGTTTGGAATGTGGAGAAAGTTCTGTCAGTGGATACTGGTGACGGCTACATGACATTGTGAATGCATTTAATGGCACTGAACTGTAGTAGACTTCAAAATGGATAAAATGGTAAATTTTGTGTTGTATATATTTTACCACAATTTTCAAATTAAGTCTGTTGCTACAAACATAAAGTTGAGCTAAAAAGTCATAGACAAAAGAATTAGTACTGTGCGACTTCAGTACATAAAGTACAAAAAATGGCACAAATCCTCATTGGTGGTGGTTATTAGGATAGTGTTGTAACTGTCTGAGGTGTTCTTCCTGTGACTGCACAAAGAAAAACCATGGCATTACATTAAAGAAAGAGTTTTATAGACACAAGGCCGGCCATGCCACGTGGGGACCAATTTAGTACTGAAATCATTCTCCTCCAAAGCTCCTAGGTTAGGAGTTTTTCAAAGGCAGTTTGGGGGAAGTGATGGGGCTGGCTAGGCCTGCTGCTGATTGGTTGGGGCAGAGATGAAACCATAGGGGGTCAAAGCTGCCCGCCTGTGCACTGAATTGCTTCTGGGTGGGGCCACAGGAGTGCGGTTGAGGGTCCAGGTGGAGCCTCAAGGTGAAGCCGTGGGTGTCGGACATGCAAAGAAACCTGGAACGATATCTCAAAAAGCCAGCCTACAACAGAGGTGTTATCTGCAGGAATCACTGGGGAAGCTGCATCTCCTATAACCTCTGGAATAATGACTAACAATTCTTCATGTCTATACCTTAGCAAGGGACTCAGGCTCTTCTCCTTCCCCTAGCCTGGAGGCCTCCCCGAAGCTTTAGAAAAGCAATTGAGTTTGAGGGAAGGCCTATTATCATTTAAACTTACCCAAATGTCTCTCAAATTCAGCTCAGCCCCAAAGCCCAGGAATAATTAAGGGAAAGGCAAGATGGGGGTGGGGTGAGAGTAGCCCAGCTGTTACAATTTTTTTTACTGATATAATTTTTGTAAAGGCGGTTTCAGTGTTGGTGTTGGATATCAACACCATTGAGGGTGGTGGAGACTGGAAAGGGAGTCTTAGGTGGCTGGTCATGTTTTCTTTCCTGCAGGCTGATTGCCTGAGTGTGTTGCCTTTGTGAAAATTCTGGATCTGTCATATACGTGTGCATTTTATTTATGTTAGACTTCAATGAAAAGCATCCCTCCACCTCTACAAAGCACAACAGTATCCTCCTCAGAGGGCTATTTTAGTATTCAATGAATTAATACAGAAAACAAACTTAGAAGAGTATCTGGCATATAGGAGCTTCCTAAGTCATTTCCAGCAGTATTAAAAAAACAAAGAAAAGCTTTCTTTCAGAAAGCTTTGTGGATTTACCTCTGTGGTTGAGATGCCAATCATTCCCGTCTCATCCACACTTCCTGCGCTTTGAGATACTTTGTATTTGCTCCTCCAAATTCTCCTCCCTGCCACCACCACCCCAGACCCCAGCCCCATCTTGGCTGTGTCCCTTTGTTCGTGTAGGTAGTTAGGCAGACATAAGCAGGGAAGGAGAGGGGCCTCTTAGCCCAGAAATGTCAGGCTACCATCAGGTGATGGTCGGGCAGTTGTTAAACTGTCTCTCTAAAATAATAATTGGTGTCAGCTGGCACCAGGGAAAGCTAGTCTAACAACAGAAAACACCTGAAGCTGGTGATTAGCAGCTTCCCGATAAGATCTCAGGAGTTGGATGAGCAGGCTCAAGCATGTGCATTAAGATGCAAAATGGTGGAGTTTAACTGGTATATACCTTCCTCTAAGAACGGAGGAGGAAGGTCATATACTTGTAAGAGAAAAATGCCTCAAGTGAACATGCGCACAACTTCAGTAAACACACTGCATGCGATCCTTCCCAAGCGCTGGCAGGCCACCGTGCGTGAGGATAGCCCACCCCAAGGGAAGAATCAAGGGAGGAGAAACAGAAACCCAGGAACCATGCCAATGAGTAAAGTCCCAAGTCAACAATCAAACAGGGCACTTGGATCTCTCAAGTTGCCTACTCGGCCCTCTACCAAGTGTACTTTGCTTCCTTTCCTTCCTGCTCTAAAACTTTTTAATAAACTTTTAATTCTGCTCTAAAATGTGTCTCTTACTACCATATGCCCTCTAAGTGAATTCTTTCCTCCAAGGAGGCAAGGATCACGTTTACTGCAGACCTGTTGGATTCACTGCTGGTAACACCTTCATTAAAGGTTGCAGGTCCTGTTCAGCAGGCCCTTCCACATGGCTCTCTCCCTAAGTTCTGGTAACTGCCTCTTTGGGCCCAGGAGTAATAATGGTGCCCTGCAGTTATCCCCAAGGATACTGTACTACTGTCCCTTGTGGTTTCTTGTGGTTTTCTTATGCCCAGATCTTTATAAATCACTTCTTATTAAAATCTCCAGTTTTCCCAATTGCAGTATATTATTAACTTCTGGGACCCTGATTGATATCTATCCCCTTAGAAAAGCTATGGAAAGCAGCCATGTAGGCTACAGGACCTCAGTCAATCAGATCACTGCTGACTAGGGTGGACACAAGCAGCTGACCACGCTGAACCAATCAGAATCATAGAAACAGAGTGATTGAACCAGTGGAGAACCACAGAACTGTAAGATCATGCACAGGTAGAGCCAGGGTTGGTGCCATGGCAGCCCAAAGGCACCAGCAAGAGGAAGCTACTGTAGGGCAGTTGAAAAAATTGGTCTGTAGGGGAAAAGGAACACAGGCAAAGTATCATTTATTCATGTTTTAAATGCATTAATATATTCAAAAATGTATTCTAACAATATGCAATCAAATGTAAAATCATCTAGTGTGGTTTTTCCAGTTATTAAACTGCATTTTTTTTTAATGTGGGCTTGTGGGGGAGGGAGTTTCACTCTTGTCACCCAGGCTGGAGTGCAGTGGTGTGATCTCAGCTCACTGCAACCTCCGCCTCCCAGGTTCAAGCGATTCTCCTGCCTCAGCCTCC
>NW_012110919.1:4140582-4173412 GCF_000951035.1 Colobus angolensis palliatus
GAGTAGCTGGGACTACAGGTGCACACCACCACACCTGGCTAATTTTTGTATTTTTAGTAGAAATGGGGTTTCAACATGTTGGCCAGGCTGGTCTCGAACTCCTGACCTCAGGTGATCCACCCGCCTAAGCCTCCCAGTGGCCCTGGTATTACAAGCATGGGCCACTGCACCCAGCCTAACTCTATCTTTTTTTAAGAGACAAGATCTCACTTTGTTACCCAGGCTGGGGCGCCATCATAGCTCAATGCAGCCTCAAACTCCTGGGCTCAAGCCGTCCTCCTGCCATAGCCTTCCCAGTTGTTAGGACTACAGGTGCACATCACCATGTCCAGCTAATTTTTAAATTTTTCTTAGAGATGGGAGTCTCACTATGTTACCCAGGCTGGTCTAGAACTCCTGGCCTCAGGGGATTCTCCTCCCTTGGCATCCACAAATTACTAGGATTACAGATATGAACCACCATGCCTGGCCTTGAACTGTATCTTTAAAGCCCCTGAAATATTGTTCCTACTAAAGTAATATAAATGAGATTATGTCCTAAAATTAACTGTATGAAATGCAAGAATGCTACTCACTATGAAATCCTGTTAATATATGTGTGTTTGGGTGGATAAGGTAAAGAATGATTGACGCTACTTAATAAACTGTGGTTATCCACTAGTACATTTTGAAATCAATTTAAATTACTAATAAAGTACAACAAAGTAGAAAATATCAGGATTCATCATATTTCTAAGAGTAAATATTGATTTGTGAAACTTATTTCAGTGATTCATATACTGGGTCAAGTGTAAAATGTATTTCCACTGGGTCAGAAAAGTTTTTAAAATTCTAGTTAACTCTGGTTAAAATATGCAGTTCAGAAATTACTGTGATATACTATCAGTGTGGGAGTAACACAGGAAGAAAACACAGTGGAGTTATTATAAATAATCTTGCTAACATCTATGGCAGTCATATATTCTGAGCTTTAATATGTTCTTCCATAGAGGGTTTTAAGTTGGAGGTGGTCATGGAGCTACCATTTTATCATCATCCTTCTCACTTTTCTCTTTTTACAAACTGGAGAGGAGCAATGACAGTACTGTCATCATTTAGGTATCTCCCCAGTGCTTGGAACACCATATGCACTAGATAAATGTTTGATACATTTCTAGAAAATGGTCTTTTCACAAAGCCATTGTGTTTACATCGAATCAATGATATGAATAAGATATTTAAAATTTCCATATATGCACTGCTGTACTCAAACATCATCTGATCACTGTAATATCCCATAAACAGTGGTTTCATATAAAAAAATTTTGAGGCAGGGTGCGGTGGCTCATGCCTATAATCCCAGCACTTTGGGAGGCCGAGGCAGACGGATCACGAGGTCAGAAGATTGAGACCATCCTGGCTAACAAGGTGAAACCCTGTCTGTACTAAAAATACAAAAAAAAAAAAAAATTAGCCAGGCATGGTGGTGGGCACCTGTGGTCCCAGCTACTTGGGAGGCTGAGCAGGAGAATGGCACGATCCTGGAAGGCGGAGCTTGCAGTGAGTGGAGATTGCACCACTGCACTCCAGCCTGGGTGACAGAGTGAGACTGTCTCAAAAAAATTTTTTTGAAAGACTACATTTTAAAAAATGAGCTATTATTGTTATTCTTTATATTATTTTTCATTGGCATTTTTATTTAGATGTAATAGTGTTGACGCTAATACAGGGTTGATAACAAACTTTACTAGCTGTAGTGAGTTGAATTGTGGCTCCCCAAAGATGTTACCACCTGAAACCTCAGAATGTGATCTTATCTGAATACAAGTCTTGGCAGATGTAATTAAGATAAGGGTCTCAAGATGAGATCATCCTGGACTGAGGTGGGACTTTAATCCAATGAGAAATGTCCTTCCAAGAAAGAGAAAAGAAGACACAGAGACAAAAAGAGAAAGCCAGGTGAAGACCAAGGCAGAGGTTGGAGTTATGAAGTCCCAAAGCACAGAATGCCAAGGGTTGCTGGGAGCCACCAGAACCCAGGAGAGAGGCATGGGACGGATTCTCCCTCAGAACTTTCGAGGGAACGTGGCCCTGGCAAGACCTTGATTTTGAATTTGTGGCCTTCAAAACTTAGAGAGAATCAATTTCTGTTGTGTTAAGCCACCAACTTCGAGGTAATTTGTTAACAGCAGCTCTAGGAAACTAATATACCAGGTGAATAATATACTGATAGTTTAAAGGTCACACCAATTATAGATTTGGTTTTCCTGGCCCTTGCCTGACCTACATCTTTTACTCAGAGAATGTTGGTAAGGGTTTATTCTGAAGTAGTATTGGATTCCCGTAGACAATTAAACATGCAAGGTCACATGGCAGCTGCTTTACACAGGACTGTAAACTGGGCCATTGCTATGGTTAGAATGTTTGTGTTCCCTACAAAGTTCATGTTGGAATTCAATCCCCAGTGCAGTTGTATTAAGATGCAGGACGTTTAGGAGGTAATTAGGTTATGAAGGCTCTGCCCTCATGAATGGAACCAATGTTCTTATACAAGGACTTGAGAGCTTGTGCAATGTAGGGGGACCCCATCTCTACAAAAAATTTAAAAATTAGCCAGGCATGGTGGTGCACACCTGTAGTCCCAGCTATTCTGGAGGCTGAATTAGGAGGATCACTTGTGCCTGGGAGGTTGAGGCTGCAGTGAGCTGTGATCATGCCACTGCACTCCAGCCTGAGTAACAGAGTAATACCCTGTTCGAAAATGAAATAAAATAAATAAAAGGGCTTAGCAGAGTTCATTTGGCCCTTTTTGCCCTTCCACCATGTGAGGACACCACAAGAAGCCCCCCATGAGGAACAGGCCCTCACCAGACTCAGCTGCTGGTTCATTTCTCTTGGACATCCCAGCCTCTAGAACGGTAAGAAAGAAATTCCATTGCTAATGTATTACTCAATCTAAGATGTTTTGTTATAGCAGCAAGAACAGACTAAGACAACCATTGCTTGGATTTTCTTTTACTCCTCAAAAGTCAAATATGTCCATGGTTGGAACCAAAGAAACTGAATTTTCATTCCAACTGAAAGGCACAGTAGCAGAGCGGTCAGGAACATGGGATGGAGTCAGACAGTTCTGGATTGGAATCCTGGCTCCAACCCTTAACTAAGGGAGTGAATTTGGACAAATTACTGAAACTCTGGGCCTCTCTTTGCTCATTTGTAAAACAAGAATTGTTAAACTCCCTCAAATGCTATCAGACAATTCAATAAGGAAAACACCATCTTGACGAAGTCTTAGTGGTACCTCAGAAAAAAGAAGTCAGAGGTGGATATTTATAGAGTTTTGAGATCTTGGTTCAAGTAATCTCAAGAGTCTTTCAAAAAGGCAACTGAAGGCCGGATGCTGTGACTCATGCCTGTAATCCCAGCACTTTGGAAGGCCAAGGCAGGCAGATCAACTGAGATTGGAAGTTCGAGACCAGTCAGACCAACATGGAGAAACCCCATCACTACTAAAAATACAAAATTAGCTGGAAGTGGTGGTGCATGCCTGTAATCCCAGCTACTGGGGAGGCTAAGGCAGGAGAATTGCTTGAACCCGGGACGGGGAGGTTGCAGTGAGCCGAGATTGCGCCATGCTCCAGCCTGGGCAACAAGAACGAAACTCTGTCTCAAGAAAAGAAAAAAAAAGAAGGGAACTGAATGCAATTGGGCTGAGATCATGATGTAACCTTAGCCCAAGGTGGACAAAGGGAGGATCTTAAAGCAAGTGTTAATGAGTAAACTATGGCTTGATGAGAGTGAGCAATTTGCCCAGGAGGAGCAGATTGTTATCTCAGATAAACTGATCAGAAGGAATTTCCTAAGGCAAACAGAGAAGTTACTTGTTGCTTTACAGTCTTATCTATTCTATGAAAAGTTTTCAGAACAAGTAACTTAAGTTATATTGACACAGGTGGTCTGAGTTCTAAGTCCAAATAGCAATGTCATGTTGATGGCAGTTGTCACAGTTCTCAAGAGAATGATATCTCCTTTCTGTAGCTGTTGTCAGGAGTAAAAGACATCATGGTTCTATAGTATCTGCCACACAGCAGGGACTAAATAAGATATTATTATCCATTTTAATTTATTTTGAAAGACCAAACAGATGTAATAGGAAATTTTTATTTCTCTCAAATTTTTATTGCTTTTCATAAATAATAAGCAAAGTAAATGGCTTGCAGATTTCCTGGAGTTTAGGAACTACTAAGTTACTAAGGTTATAGTAGAATTTGCACTTATTGAAAGAAAAAAAAAGGGACAAAAGGAAAAAAAAAACATTGAGGGCTCTTTTTCTTTGCCATGACGCTAGTTGTCTGCATATTTGCATTCCCCAAGGACTTGGGAGTAATTAGCTCTGCACAAACTGCACATCTTCAGGAAGAAAACAGCTTTTATAAATGCAGAGAGATTTCATGAGATGGTGTGTCATACGGAAATGCAACCATTTCTGGAGACGAGGAGTCTTTGTTCATTCTCTCTGCATATTCTCAGTTGAATCAGTAAAATTTTCTTATAAGAGAATGCTACATCTCTTCAGTCTCTGAACATCCAAAGCCCAGAGGAATTTCTTGAGTGTTTGTACATTTGAGTGTTTGACTTCAGAATCTTTAGACAGCAGTTGAGTCTTATCCTCAGGAACAGAAAGAAACACGGTCAGATGCCTATTTGACTCCAAGGGCAGTGCTCATTGAATACCCCCATCCCCAACTTCTCCACTGAACGCCACAGCAGCATTCTAACGACTGCAGGAGGGACTGCCCTGGTTTTGCCCCCTTCACTCCAGGGAATCTGAACCTGCTTCACTCAATTTTCCCATCTCTAAAAGAGAGACAAAAAGTTCATGCACTCTTAATGTTTTGACATGTCATTAAAATAAATAAAATAATCCAAACTATTTAGAAGAAAAGTATTTTATTGACAAATAATAATTATATATATTTATAGTGTAAAATGTGACATTTTGATATACCAAGGGACGATTAAATCAAGCTAATTAACATATCCAGCACCTCACCAACTTACCTTTTTTTTTCTAGTGAGAACATTTAAAATGTACTCTTAGCAATTTTGAAATATACAGTAAGTCATTATTAACTATAGTCACCATGCTGTGCACTAAAATTTATTCCTCCTGTCTGACTCAAGCTTTGTACCCTTTGACCAACATCTCCCCTTTCCCCATTCCCACCCTGTACCCCCATTCATGAGTAACCATCATTCTATTCTCTACTTCTGTAAGTTCCACTTTTTAAGATTCCACAAGTAAATGAAATCATGGAGTATTTGTCTTTCTGTGCTTGGCTTATTTCACTTAACATAATGTCCTCCAGGTTTATCTATGATGTTGCAAATGACAGAATTTCTTTCTTTTTAAAGGGTGTCTAGTCTTCCATTGTGTAGCCGATTCTTCATAATCCCAAGATATCATTACTATGTGATAATAAAAGCAAGTGTGTAAAGTAAAAGAAACTGTAGTGGGTCAAACTAATAAGAAAAACACTGATCTGAATGTCTATGCAATGCATAGACTGTGTTTTTAAAAGTGCAACAGCATATAATTTCCAGATCTGCTATGGTCTTGGGAACTAAGCAGTATAAAACTTGGCTAGTGACTAGATGAGATGATGATGTATAACAGACATTAGCTACTTATGTGCTTAATTAATCTGAACATTTACCCTATACTGTTATTGGCATTATCAATTTGTTCAATTTGTTAAAAGAGTTTCCTAAGAAAATGTGACTTTATTTCAGCACCTATTTTGAATCCCAAATATTTTTATATTCTGGCTTGATAACTGAGTGACTAAGAGGTTTCAGGGCCTTGCTACTTGGGTTTGTATCCAGGCCTACAATTTTCTGGCTACGTTTACTTAGCCAGATTACTTCACCTCTCTGTATCTTACTTTCCTCAATGATAAAATAAAAATAAGAATCATGGTCACCTCATAGGGTAGTTAGGAGAATTGAATGTGTTAATTCTTATAAAGTAAATAAAGAACCAAATGCATAGTATGTTAGTTCTTATTTATTTTTCTTGAAATTAACTGTAGGAATTTTACCATGTATCATTTGCAGTGACATCGCCCTATGGAAATAATACTATGTGGGAGGAGTCTACCGTGGTTTTTGATACAGTTTGGGTGCTGTCCCCCTCCAAATCTCATGTGGAAATGTAATCTCCAATGTGGAAGGTGGGGCCTGATGGGAGGTGATTGGATCATGGAGAGGCTTTCCCCCTTGGTACTGTCCTCGCCACAGTGAGTGAGTTCTTGTGAGACCTCATTGTTTAAAAGTGTATGGCAATCCCCCAAGTCTTGCTCCTGCTCCCGCCATGTGAAATGCCTCACTCTCCCTTTGCCTTCTGCCATGACTGGAAGATTCCTGAGGCCTCTCCAGAAGCAGAAGCTGCTATGCTTCCTGTACAACCTGCAGAACCATGAGCCAATTAAACTTCTTTTCTTTATAAATTACCCAGTCTTAGGTATTTCTTATAGCAGTGAATGGGTTAACACATTTTATTTGAAATTTCTGTCCTGTATAGCCTTGCATTTTGAAAAGAGCACACAACAGGAAGTTAGGACATCCTGCTTTGAGGTCTAGCACAGCCATCAACTATATGATCTTTGGTGAGTCACTTCACCTCTCTGAACCTGTTTCCTCAAGAAAAATAAGGAGAGTAGGCTGCCTGTGTGATCTCAAAACAGCACACTATGCTAGAAGGAGTCTTACAGCAAGAGTTCAAAGTTCAAGTTCTAATTCTAGAACTTGTTGAGTGTAAAATTCACAGCAAGTCATAGAACCTCTTGGAACCCCAGTTTCCACATCTGGAAAAAGGGGCAGAATAGTATCAAAAATGCTTCACTCCCAGGAATGTGGTGAGCATAAAATCAAATAATGAAAAAAAGTCCACTATAAAGCACTAAATAAATGTAAGATAATAGTGTTAATAAAATCTCATTTAGTTTAATATTTCTGCTAAATCTTTTTATTTTCCTATAGTCTTTTCCGAGTATTTGTTCTTCTGCAGGTAGAATTCTGTGGGTTGAAACCAGACTATAAAAATCTGTGGGTTTTTTTTTCTGGCACTCAGACTATCTGCTATGAAGAATGTTTTCCCTTAGTTAAGGTAACAGCTATAAATGTTCAGTTTGCCCCTAAGTCATTATCTGAGTCATGATTCTGTATGAGTCAAGAAATATAAGAAATACAGAAATTATCTACTTGTCCCATGTCTTTTCTTTGTATAAATATCTTTTTAGATGTAACCTAAGAAATAACTAGCCTCTATCTTGGCTTTCTTAGTATTTTAAAGAGACTATTGAAGAGGAATAAGATAATGGGAGATTATCTTCATCAAGAAAGAGCCTGTGCATATAACCTCTACACACACACAGACACACACACACACACACACACACACACACACACACACACACACATCAACAAAATCCTATGCTCCAGCTAGAAAAACACCTTCTTGCCACTAGGCCCCTATTAATGCTGGTACCTCCACCTGGAATTCCTGTTCCTCTGATTTCTAACTGTTCAATTATACCTAGAATTCAGGGTTTTGTGATCATTTCAAACTTTCAGTGAGATAGATTGAGTGGTTCTTTGCCCTATGAATAATCCTTTAGGCCAATATTCCTTTTTTTGCAGATGGTGAATCTGACAGAAGAAGAATTAAATGACTTGTTCAAGGTCACCTTTGAGGAATTTGGAGGAAGTTTAACTTTTGTATATTTTTCCCCTGTACTCCAGGTATGTTTTTTCAAATCATCCTAGTCTGAACCAGTTTACATCCCCCTTACCCATCAGGTTCTCCTGTAACACGTATATAATACCACATGTTGCCTTGCACTACAGTTGCCTGTGAATAGATACCTCCCTTCCCAAAGAGTAGGTCCCACAGAAGAGTAACTATCTTATTCTCCAAATCCTTTAGAGCTTTTAGCACTGAGTGCATACCCAGGTATCACAAATTTTGTATTTGCTGAAGTGAAGTGGAACATCTCAAGGGTATTTTTCTATTGCCTTTCTATGAATTAGCTCAGTTTTGTATGAGTCCACTTTGATTCTCACCTGAATAAGATCATCTAGAAACACCAAAAGCACCAGTGTAGATGCAAGAGATGGTGAAGACCTGAGGCCGACTGCTGCCTTCTGCCAGCCCTGCAATTCTCAAAGAACAAGGGTCGATGGGCAATCCTTCCAGACAGCTTCTGGGAGTGACCCGTCCTTGACACATTGAGTTAGCTGTGCTCTGAAGACCCAAAGCGATTCGAAGCATGATTTTAATGACTGTCATTACTTCTGCCATTACTACCACCCAGTAAAAACCATCATCAGCTTGATGTGATTATCCTTCGGTTGTGCAGTGCCTCTGGACTCCAGCAAGCAACAGAGCATATGGTCTTCGCCAATAGCATTATTCATCAATGGAGGATAAAATTCACAGTAGCACCCAGCTTGTCACAGTGGGGAGTGGCTTTGGGCAAGTCACAGCTTCAACTCAGCTTAGGTCTTTCAAAGACGTGGGCTCTTATTCACAATGCCCTTCATAAAAGTGAAAATGAAACACATGCTGAACGGGATTTTTAGAACAATGAGAACCCTATAATTAGGAAGCAATAGCTAAAATTATATTATCGCTAAGAGCAAAGCATAGTAACAAGTTAATGCAATTACTAATCCAGCTTTTTCAGAGATAGAAGCAAACCATGCAATTAAATCCCTAGTCTATATTTTTTCAGGAGCCTAATGAAAGGAAAACAAATGAACTGGATCCTCCATCTTCCACCCTTGCCACCGCTAAGCCATCAGAGGACAAGTTTCCCACCCCTCTCTCTCCAATTTCATTTGAAAAATAAAACAGGCCTCCAGCTGTGAAATGGATTATGCTCCACAACTATGCACCTGGAATAGAAGCCATCATTCTTCATGAAGGTTGTCGAGAATTTTGTATCGCAGCCTGGCAGCTTCCTATTCCCTCATTAGCCTGCGTATCCCACTTAACAAAAGATTCGCTATGCACTGACTTGTGTGTGACTCTCAGTGTGCACAGTATACACTGACTGTGACCTGTCCCCAAATGAACACAGTACCAGTCTAACGTACCACCTTACCTGTGGCTCTCTCCCATACACACCCAATCCACTACAGGCAAATGATCTACCCATGGTCTCCCAAACACAGTCTTCACTGTCTGGTCACAGTTCCTTTACACGTGTCATTCACTCTGCTTGCAGAGGCATTTTAGAGTGGATATCTAATGAAGGAGATTACTCCCAGGCATGCACATAGGAGGGCACTGGTCTGATACACTGATTGACAGTTCACTACTACGAAGAAGACAGATGAGAAGGCAGCTCAGCTCTTTGATGCTAAGGAAAAAACACAGAACCTCACTTATCTATATGTAATTATAAACTTTAGTATCCATCAGTACCAAGCCAAAATAGTTCCTGTTTGGACATACATTATTAGAAATTAACAACAAAATTTAGTAAATGGTTGGCCAGTTCTGAATGCAGAATGGCCACCTCTGAGTGAGCGTTTTGATCAATCTAACTCACACATTTCCGGTTCAACAAAGTTACTAGATGAGAAGACCCAAAACAGTGTGTAAATGGGACACAGATTTGTAAATAGTTAATTTATAATCATATATGGCAAATTAACCTGTATTTCATTGACTAACATGCCACCAATCATAAGACATGCCATCATTTAATCTGTCATGAAGAAGTGAAAAAAACCAATTAAACCGTGACATCATGCTTCCTTATTAGAAATGTTCATTTTTTATGCTAAATTTACATAAATACATATTTATTTAAACAACACAAGACCACAATATGAACATCTATGCCCAAGTTTCTGCATGCCCAGCAGTGACTGCCATCCTGACAATGGTGACTGACATCATCAAGTGTAAGATGCATCCTGATTTTAGTTGTTCAGCTGTGACACAACGGGCACCTCAGCACTGATGAAATATGGTACCCACCTGTCACATGAGCTTCTCATGATCCAGCAGCCTCTCCTCACCTGACACTGGCTCTAGTCCCTAGTAATAACTCTGATCCTGTTTGTCCTGAGTCTTCTCTTCCTTTGTTTCCCACTTCCCTCACTGGGCTACTCAGTAACCAGTTAGCTCTTAAGGCTCAAGCCTTTTTAAATTTTAATTTTAATTTTTTCCAAAACTCCTCAACAATTGCAATTGCCACTTTGTTTCTATTATTGCCCTTGACCTATTTATTTATTTATTTAAAGTTTCTTTTGTTTTTAAACAAGAAGGCTGGATACAGTGACTCATGCATGTAATCCCAGCACTTTGGGAGGCCAAGGCAGGTGGCTCACTGGAGGTCCCGAGTTCGAGACCAGTCTGTCCAACATGGCAAAACCCCGTCTCTACTAAAAACACAAAAATTAGTTGGAGGTGTAATCCCAGCTACTCATGTGGCTGAGGCAGGAGAATCGCTTGAACCTGGGCATCAGAGGTTGCAGTGAACCAAGATCAAGCCATTGCACTCCAGCTTGGGCAACAGAGCGAGACCCTGTCCAAAAAAAAAAAAATCTCAGGGTTGAGCATAGTGACTCACACCTACAATCCCAGCACTTTGGGAGGCTGAGGTGGGCGGACCACCTGAGGTCAGGAGTTGGATACCAGCCTGGCCAACATGATGAAACCTTGTCTCTACTAAAAATACAAAAATCAGCCGTGCATGGTGGCACATGCCTGTAATCCCAGCTACTTGGGAAACTGAGGCAGAAGAATCACTTCAACCTGGGAGGCGGAGGTTGCTTTGAGCCAAGATTGCACCACTGCACTCCAGCCTGAGCAACAGAGTGAGACTCCATCTGAAAAAAAGAAAAAATCAAGAGAATCTTCCGGCCGGGCGCGGTGGCTCAAGCCTGTAATCCCAGCACTTTGGGAGGCCGAGACGGGTGGATCACGAGGTCAGGAGATCGAGACCATCCTGGCTAACACGGTGAAACCCCGTCTCTACTAAAAAAATACAAAAACTAGCCGGGCGAGGTGGCGGGGCCTGTAGTCCCAGCTACTCGGGAGGCTGAGGCAGGAGAATGGCGTGAACCCAGGAGGCGGAGCTTGAGGTGAGCCGAGATCGCGCCACTGCACTCCAGCCTGGGCGACAGAGCGAGACTCCGTCTCAAAAAAAAAAGAATCTTCCCTTCATCAATTGGAAAACAGTAACTGCCCCTATTCTCACCCAGGAGGAGAGAATGAAAAAATGTTATTATTTTAATATCTTTAAAATTTTAGTACCATGTACATAACATGGAATTTACCATTTTAATCATTTTTATTACAACAAAAAATTTTTTAATTTTTCTGCTATTGTTGCCATATACTTTACTTCCCTGCATGTTATAAACGCCATGATGCATTGTTATAATTTTTCCCCAAGAGGCTTTCAGAGGTCTGCAATGAGTTACAGTAGAAAAAACAGTGATCCGGTGTGCTAGTTCAAAGACTGCCTTTCCTTGGCTTCCAGGAAGCCTCCTAAACCTGCCTTTTCTATTAGCCTACCTTTTTTTCCCCCCCCAATCTTTTAAAATTCTATTACAGATGTACAGCAACATCAAAGGGAACACCTTGTCCCTGAGGCTTTAGCTAGCGGCTGAAGGAGAAGCACAGAAATGTCTTTAACTCTTTCCAGTCGATATCACTAAGGTTATCCAATCATCCCATGACCACTCGGCCAGAGGGGGTGAGATCACCCCACCACATCCTTTACATGCACACACACACACAAACACACACACACACACACTCTTTTCAGGCTTACTGTTGCCTTTTTATTTACTTTGTTTCACCTTGGAAGAGACTGTTAATGCTCACGCTAACCTGATTTCACCTGTATAAAAACGTCCAGGGACATGTGGGCATTCTGTGATTTGTCCTGGTTCTAAATATCCCTGAGGGTGGTCCTGACCCACATAAAAACAAGTCTGCTTCAGAGCCAGCTTCAAAGCCTACCTCCCTGACCCCCAAACCTCAGGTGATCGCACTCTCCTCTGGCCAGTGATGGTTCTTAGAGTCTGTACTTCCTATTTGATATTTATATGCAATGTTTAGCACCTGGCTCTGGGGGTGGAGAGGTGGGAGTCTGGGTTCGATGGGTTTGTAGATTCAATTTCTGTGGTGTAAACACTCCCACCATGGCTATTTCAAGTCACCAGTATGATGTTACTGACCACAGTCAGGAAGAGATGCACTGTGGCATATTGTTATGTAGTATTTCTACCACACACAGATATAATACACAGAAATAACTTCAAGATCAGAGATAATAGTGAAAGGTAGTAAAACAACTAGAAAGTGATGAGTTTTGACTATTTATTACCTTTGTTATTAGTATACTTTATTTAATTATAACTTTATATAATTTAATTTCTAATAATGGCTGTGTTTAATAACCAGCTCACAAAACTGGAAAACTTAGCAACTGGTTTTGCAAGCCAGTAGGAGTTGCTCCAGCCCACAAAAGTAATAAAGTATATGCTATCTTGCATTATTATTTTAAATCTTTTATGTCCGCAACTAAATCATATACATCAGATTATGAAGTTATTTGTGTTAAATACTTCTTTTTATTTACCATGCTGCTAAACACAAATAGCTGATTAACTTTTTTTTTTTTTTTGAGATGGAGTCTCACTCTGTTGCCTAGGCTGGAGCGCAGTGTCACCACCTCGGCTCACTGCAACTTCCACCTCCCAGGTTCAAGAAATCCTCCTGCCTCAGCCCCAGTAGTAGCTGGGATTACAGGTACGCGCCACCATGCCCGGCTAATTTTTGTATTTTTAGTAGAGATGGGGTTTCACCATGTTGGCCAGGCTGGTCTCAAACTCCTGACCTCAGGTGATACACCCGCCTCGGTCTCCCAAAGTGTTTTGATTACAGGTGTGAGCCACTGAGACTGACCGGTAATTAACTTCTAACGTTAATAATGTTTACTCATTGTAAATGGTTTTGAGAGGCCACTAAAATTCACCAATCACAAAATTTAGACTGGGCCCCAAATCTGACCCTTCCCGAATCATATCTCTAACCTAGAAAGTTTATGCACTAAAAACATTTATCAAAAAAGATAGATTGCCTTAGTGAGGTGGCTCACCCCTCTAATTCCAGAACTTTGGGAGGCCAAGGCTGGTGGATTGCTTGAGCCTAGGAGTTTGTGACCAGCCTGGGCAATATGGCAAAACCCTGTCTCTACTAAAAATAAATGAAAAAATAAAAAATAAAAAGATATATTACTGACAGTGTAATTGAATAATTTCTGCTACCAACTATAAGATTGCCTGCCATTGAGAGCAGCGGTGACCAGCTTTGCTATCAGTGCTGTTAGGAACACTGATTACCTTTCAACCCCAACAAGCAAGCAAGCCAACTCCTATGATTGCTGAAGTGAGAGCTCTAAAAGAGAGAGTATTCTCAGAGCGGGGAGCCCCGTGGTGGGTAAACAAACTGAGAAACTTAACTAACCAAACTTGCAAGAACAATCAGTCTCTTTACAATTTACAGTTACAAAGAAGTGGCATGTAACCCCAAATGTCAACTTATTATCAAGGAGATACTATCATTATCCCCACTGATGGAATAGCTTCCCAGTAAGAACGATACTGGTATTCATTAACCAGGATTCTTCCTTCCCAGAAACAAGGAATCAGATTAGCAATGAGAAGGATATTTGGTGCGTATCCACATGGAGAATTTAAAGGTCTTGAAAGATATATCCTCTAGATATGAAACATCCAAACAAACTATCTCTCTTCCACAGTGGAGTGTATCTATTTGGTGCAAAAGTAATTGCAGTTTTTGCCATTAAAAACAATGACAAAAACTGCAATTACTTTTGCACCAACTTAATAGCTAATCCCCAGACTATTAATATCTACCAAAGTGTGTCTGTCATCTAGGAAAAGTACTGGTAAAGTCTGTGAAAATTTTCATTGAATGTCACCAAAGGCACTATTATCTCATGCCAGAGAAGTTACAAGTGCATCCTAGTACTAGTAACTAGTATTCACTAATACTAGTTAGCTTTGTACACTACAGTTCCATGGCAGAGACAGCTTACTGAAAATATGTCCCAGTTCAGGGTTGGCAAATACATAGCACATGTGCTGCCCCCATCCCTTCCCATACCCTTGGCAGACATCACTAATTGATCACTACACTCTTCCTTCATTGAGTCTTACAGTTCTTCCCAACACAGCTCTATATGCAGCACTACCAATCCTGGCTCTGAGCTCCAGATGAAGAATTAGGAAGCAAGGCATGTGCAGGTTTCTCACAGGGAGGTTAAGGACTACATGGAACTAAGTGCGTTATTTCAAGTTCATTTTGATAGTGTGCTCTTAGAGGGTTAATGTTGTTGCCTGTTGCTCCTTACTGTAAACCCCTAGGTCCTGATTACCAAGGGGATATCAAGGGCTCTATGTTGGCTTTGGTTTTTCTCCCCTCCAGTGTTACGATATGGAGATGCCTACGTCCTACTTACACAGAACGAATTGTTCACCATCATTTTGTCAGTGAACGTACGTTTTACAAGTCAGTTACCTATTTAAGCTTCCCTTGGCTCTTTGCCACTTCCACTAGATGGCGCCACTGAAAAGGCAAGGAGGTAACACTAAAGGGAAGCCATTTTTCTCCTCAGTGCCTTCATGTGGCCTCTGCTCAGCCTTACCATCCAGAAAAGGAAGTCCTCAAGCAGTCTGTACAGCCTGTGGTGTACCACGGACATAGTCACTCTCCACACAAACAGAAACATCTCTTGCTATACTTGCCCTTCTCCTCCGATCCCAAACAACCTTCATTCATCTCAATCACTTTCCCACGGACTTGTTTTCCTTCTTTCATTAGACCCAGAGCTCCATGAGGGCAAAGCTGGTCTTTGTCTTCCCATACCATTATGATGCCTGGCGCAGAGTACTGTCCATACACAGTTGTGTGTTACAGACCTCATGTGCTGAAAAATCACGGGCCTCTTATTCGGGGTGACAGAAGTGGAAACCACACCACCTTATTAAGTTGAAGCAAATTTTCCACAACTTCATAAGCATGTGCTTGGACCCTGCTTTCTAATTCTTCAAACCAGGAAGTAACTCCCATATGTGCACTAGTGTTCTGCTCTTCTACACAGTGGAATTAAGCTTCTTAACTCTGTATCTATAAGGCTTGATACAAAAGGAAACTCTGTTGTCATTTAACCTGACGTTGTAGTTTTCCTTGAAGGTCTCACAGGAGAGCTTTGGGGACAACCCTCTCACCAAAATGATTTCTAGCTGCTGCCCTTCTCCCACCTTGAAATTCTTAAAGTTTTTTTCCCCCCTATTGTCTTTAATTATGTTCTTCCAATAGCCTTGTAAAATTGAGTAAGTTCCCGACAGCATTTTGAAAGGCCCTGTGAGCTACCGGGTCAGCATTTTCAATCTCTAATTATAAATCTGCCTGATGGCTTTCACTTAATACTTCTAAGGTGGGGCTGAGGGTAATTGATGGTTTTGAAACTAACTCTTCAATAGCAGCCGTCAATGTATCAAGGCTTAATTTCTTTTACGATCTCAGAGAAGTTGCTGCAAGTGATGAGGAACTTATGTTATCATCCATCCTAGGAAAACAGATTTTATTAGCACGTAGTGAAATATTTATAAGAACATTAGAGCTTGTGGGACTCAAGAACTGACTTCACCTCAAACTTTCATTTGCATACTTGCTTCCAGGGAAATCTATTATGGGATGGCCTGGATATGTCACTTTAAAAATCCTGCCTTTAATGAACAAATGAGAAAAGGTGAGTAGTTTTCTCTAGAAAGAACATTTTTCTCACCCACTGCCTTCCCGGAAAGATAAAAATATGCTCAAAATATAGCATAGAAATAAAGGGGCTATTTTGAAACAGAGACAAAAACATTTTAACTCAAGAAAGAAACGTCAGTGATGATGAAGGATTTCTTTAACAAAAAGAAAAGGCTTCACTTTTTGTTCACAAAGAAACTTAGTCTCTCAGTCTTCAGTGTGACTTTCTGTTTTACCGAACTATTATTTTAATTGTGGCTTCTCTGTGTTCTCCTTGTCTTCCCTTAACATTTCCATGTTGCTTTGTTGGTACTCATTGTCCTTCTGACAAGCCATGTCAGTCTCTTCCACACTGCCTTTTCCATCAAACGTATACTCCAGTACCTTCATTAGCCCATTACAGATGCTATGTTTATTCATTCATTCAACAAACATGTATTGTGGGTCTACCATTGGCCAGATTTGATGAATGCGAACACAGAAAGCAGTCCACACTCTCAAGGAACTTGCAGTTCAATGAGAACTTGATTGTTTAGAAACTACCTGGCAATGTTACAAACTATATTACATTTTCAAGCTATATTCAAGTTATCAGAGACCGTCATCACTCCTCCAAGCTAGAGATTCTGATTAGCTGACACATCTGCAACACTGATCTAGTGGACAGGATGTAACTATGATTCCTTGACCTGAATTTAGAGGCCTTTAGTACAACAACAGTGCTGGGAGAGAAAGCTGAGGGAAGACTGGTAGAAGTCTGGAACTTCAGCAAAGAACAGATATAAATTCATAGAAAGACAGACCTGCTTTCCTCTAGTTCAGCGGTTCTAGAGTAAGACTTTGTGCAACTGGGAATTAGACTTTTCTGGCAGCAAAGCTGTGTCAGCCCTTTACAGGTTTACCTGGAATAATTCACATTCCCTTCCTTAACATTCTACCTGGCCAAAGTATCCAGGCCTAACATAAACCTCAGAGCCCACAGTGAGACTCATAGTCACCTACTTGCTCTGACCTACTGCAATAAGAAACCAATGTTTTGTTTTGTTTTTATGAAGTAAATGATCTTTAATGCCAAAAAGCACACTCGCTTTGGGTAGCTCAAGAAGTGTCAATTCAGACAGAAGCCTACCTCCAAAGTACAGAGCAGAAAAAAGCGTTCCCCAAAATACGTTCTGGATTTTACCTCTCCCTCAAGCCCATGCTTAAAGTCAGCATCTATGTAATGCTAATGATTAGTAAATCAAAAGGCATTTATTTAATGGAGATGCTTCAGTATGCTGCAGTAAGTTGCCTTCTGCCGTATGGCTTTGGGCATGAAGTGATTAAACTATAATGTCTGGAGCCTCTGTTGCTGGCTATTTAATGGTGTTATGCATCACGAACTCCGAGATGGCTGCAAATCTGTTTTCAGTTTGCATTCCCAGCAAAAAAGGACTCCTGGCCCAGAAGGATTTAAATCCTCCTCCACTAATCACTATGGCATACAGAATCACCCTGATCCTGCATATAGTTAGTAACTAGAGACAACCCAATCCTAACTCAGGATAGAGACAGGGACCTTCATTAGGCAGCCATTCCCGGGGTTTAAAAGCAAAGAAAACGATTATCTGCAATGACTCATGTGAATGAAGGCGGTAGTAAAGTATGGAGAGAAATATTATGTTTTCTAAAAAATGATCAGAGATTTACAGGTTTGTTTTTTGCAGTTTTGTTTATTTTGAATGCACCTTTTCCCCTATTTGTGTGTATATATGAACATGTTTGTTATGGTGTTCTCTTGATACCTTTAGTATAGTCCTGTTAATAGCATTATTTGGTTCTTATTTGGAGTAAAATAAATGTACATTAGAGGTCATAAAAAAAAAAAAAAAAAAAGAAAGCAAGAAGGGAAGGAAGGCCCAGCACAGAGCCCTTGAGATAAGGACAATTTGGGGCACGGTAAAAAGGCTGCAGCCTGGACCTTCTCGAACACTATTCCATTGGCTGATCATAATTGCTACCCGGCATTGATAGCATCTTCTCTGCCAGGCACTCTGCTAAGCACTTTAACACATGCTACCCAGGTTGGGTGTGGTGGCCGATGCCTGTAATCCCCGCACTTTGGGAGGCTGAGGCAGGAGGATCACTTGAGCCCAGGAATTTGAGACAAGCCTGCGCAACAGAGTAAGAACCCATCTCTACAACAAATAAAACACAAAAATTAGCAGGGCAGCGTGGTGCATACCTGAGTTCCAGCTACGTAAGAGGCCGAGGTGGGAGGATTGCTTGAGCCTAGGAGATTAAGGCTGCAGTGAGCTGAGATCGCACCACTGTACTCCGGCCTGGGTGACAGAGCAAGACCTTAGCTCGAAAACAAAACAATACAAAACAAAAACGTATCTCACCTCTTTTAATATTCTCAACATCCTCTATCTAGTAGGTACTACTATTGTCCCCATTTTACTGATGACAAAACAGAGGCTCAGAGGACTTAGGCAAGTTGACCAAGGTCACAGCTGGTTAGTGGTGGAGCTGAAGTTCAAATTCAAGTCTGCTAGACTGCAGGGCCAAAATTCTCTAACTACAGTCCTAGTTGAGCATTACCACTAGTTCCTTAGGTAAGAAAAACTGATGGTGAATACCACCATCAGGGAATTTTTAGTTTCTTGCTTCTAAATATGATTGGTAAACTATGTATGAGCCTCACTGCAATAAGTAGACTTAGTCTTTTTGTTTGTTTGTTTGTTTGTTTTAGACGGAGTTTCACTCTGTCGACAGGCTGGAGTGCAGTGGTGCGATCTAGGGTCACTGCAACCTCTGCCTCCCAGGTTCAAGTGATTCCCCTGCCTCAGCCTCCCAAGTAGGTGGAACTACAGGCGGCATGCCACCATGCCCGGCTATTTTTTTTTTTTGTATTTTAGTAGAGACAGAGTTTCACCATGTTGGCCAGGATGGTCTTGATCTCCTGACCTTGTGATCCGCCCTCCTCGGCCTCCCAAAGTGCTGGGATTACAGGCAAGAGCCACCGCAGCCGGCTGACTTGGTCATTTTCAACAAATCCTTTTGTTGGCTTCATAAAATCCAAAGTTAAGCAACCATTTCAAGTGCTGTTACATACGAACACCTGATCCAGGAAATCATGCCTATTATCTAAATGATCCAAGAACCTAGAAAGGGCAAAAATAGATAATTATTTCCTGTTCAGAATTCTGCCTCAATATGGCTTGTGCCATCTTATGTGCTATCCATTATAGTATTATAAGTGTTATTAGGAATATAACCCAGTTCCTGTCCCCAAGAATCTTGCCTTTCTACTGGAGAGACTGGAAACAAAGAGGTCAGTAATACTTCAAAGTATAAGCAATTTAATTCCTCAGTGGAATTAAAGTACCATAGACATGCAGAGAATCAAAAGAGTTCAAAAGAAAGCCTTGGCTACTTTGCTATGTGCAAGAGCAACTACCAGAGTAAAATCAGAAAAGAAACTCTTGTTCATCTATTCAACTCAGCATGAATAAATCACTTAAAATCATAATTGCTCTGGAACTTTGGGTGGCTATGGGCAAAAAGTCCTATACAGAATTTAATAAAACTGTAGGCATTGTATCAATCAATCCCTTTGGAAATTTTTAGCATAACTCAGGAGTTAGAAACTTCCTTCTTGCAAAAGACAGAGGCACTGTCTCACCCTCAGCCAACAGCCTCCTTCCTGATGGGTCCTGCTTCATTAACTTTTAACTGGTGCTTTTACTATTCAGTTTGTACCTTTAAACTTTTAAAGCTTTTATCAGATGTCCTTTGAAACCAAAGCATACCATTAAAACACACACATTTCCAACATGACCAGATTTTTTTAAAAAGACCTATTCACAAAGACCTTGAGAGGACAAAGAATGTATTTAATGATAGCAACTAGCATGGCGCCAGTAATGAATGGTTCTGTTCTGCCAATAATACCCAAAACTAAGGCAATGATTTTTTTGTAAGCCTTGTTTTGCTTTAGAAATTTATAGTAATACACTTTCCCATATATTATCTTATTTCGTCCTTCTGACAACCATAGCACCAAGCAAAGTTGGTTTGATTATCCCCATTTTAAAATAAGGAAACTATGGTTCAGAGCATTTAAATAACAGAGCCAGGCTTACACAAGCAGTAAGCAACACAGTCAGTGCCAGAATTTCAGCTCTCTGGTTTCCAGCCCATTGCCATTTCAAGTTAGCTATTTATATCAAACAATATAACTTCTATTCTTATGTGATCTCTGCAAGGAAAGGTTGCAATCCTATTTGTCTGTGGATCCCTGGCACCTGACTTGGGACAAGTAAGAGTTTATGGTGGACCAGAAATAAAGACACTTTGTTCGAGTGTCTGTGCTTTTCACAGTCACTGTTACCAGTTAGCTGGGTTATGCTAACACTAAGGCCAAAGTGTCAGGTTTTAAATATGCATGGGACAGTGAGTTTTCTGGTATTCCATGGCCACACAATCTTGCTAACCTATCCCAAAAGGGACCTGGCAAGTTAATGGATACATTGGTCCAATATACTCCCCTCATCTATCCTCCATGCTTGAAATCAGGGACTGTCACTCTTACAACTAACTTCTCAGGAAACATCCTCGCCTGTAGTCTCTCCCAGGAGGATTCTGAGGCAGGGCCTTGTATAGCGATAGCCACACTCTATTCCCAGTGATTCTCCCCTTACCCCCAGCCTGGTATAGCTAATTAGAGCAGAGCTGGTGCTTGGTTCAAAGACTATCAATGAGCATCCAAAAACCTTTGAGATCTCCTGGCAGAAACAATCCCAATGGAAACAGTGATTTACTGGGCCCATCATATGTTCCTTATCATAAATTCAAAGTGAAGGTATATGGTAGAAAGGAATTCACCAGGGTGATGAAATGATCTGTACAGCAAGTCCCCATGACACAAGTTTACCCATGTAACAAACCTGCACTTAGACCCCTGAACTTAAAAGTTAAAAAGGAAGTAAAAAAGAATATAGAAAAAAAAAAGGAATTTGAGGAGAATAGAGAAAGAAATTTAAAAATTAAAAAGCTTTTAGAAAACAAAGTAAATATAATAGAAAAGAGTAACTTAGGAGTGAGAAGAGAGAATCAGAGATGAAGACACATTGATGGTAGAGTCCCAGGGCAGAAAACTCGGGGAAGCTTCCCCGCTGGGTTCCAGCCAGGGTTGCAGAGCTGACAGCTGTCTGCTGGAACTGAGGTTGGGTTTTCTTCCCATCAAGACCAGTTGCTCTTTAATCTTTTTGGATCCCAATCACTTTAATAATCTGATGAAAGATATGGGTCCTTGTCTCAGAAAAACGTGTATATGTGCATTCAGACCAATGATTGCATTTAATTTCAAGAGAATTCTAGATTCCCTAAGCCTGACTTCAGATTCACTAGGGACCCATGGGCCACAGGGCAAGAAATCTTGTTTAAACTATTAGTTCATCTCAGATAGCTATGGTATCATATCCATCTCTGAAGCTCGGCATTTAGTGTGGGGCCAGAAACATAGCAGGCATTACATACATCTTGGAAGAATGATTGAGTGAATGAATGAATGAGTGAATAAGTAGATGCACAAAATAAATACAACTTGAAGTTTATGTCCTACTGAGACCACATTGGCTGCATCCTCTTCTTCTTATGATATACTGTATTAATGTAAGCTGAGTAATATGTTGGGAAGGAATGCCTTTAACCAGAGATGATGCCTAATATATCCATCAACGTAATTGATGGGCACACCGTCACCTTCTACGTCCAGAGCTGGAAGGCCATTGTACCACCAGCTACATACAAATCAGAACTTGGAATGTCATAGCCTAGAAGAGCAGCTCTACTTTTCTAGTAGATATAGAAATGAAAAGCAACTATGTTTTCTACCTGAAATGTATGTGTAATGATTATTTTGAACCATAAGCTACTTTTACCTAATATATAACTTGAAGGAAGGTTATGTGACATAGCTTTGCACCTGCCCCCCTCACCCACTGCCAATCTAAGTGTATCACAGATAGAGAGATTTTAATTAAGCTTATCTTGTGGACCATAACGTGGGTAGAACAGACCTGCTCTTTGGTTTGTCGGGTGGTGGGGGAAAATAAAAGGGAATTATAGCAGAATATAATGATCTCAAACTTTAAGTACTGAAGTCATTGTTTCAAACTGATTACATCTAAAAGTAAGAGTCAATTCTGTGAGCTATATTTTTTGATTTCTTAATTCTTGATCATAAAACTCCCATGTAGTCCAGGCATAGTGGCTCAAACCTGTGATCTCAGCACTTTGGGAGGCTGAGGCAGGAGGATTGCTTTAGGCCAGGAGTTTGTGACCAACCTGGGTAACACAGCAAGACCTTATCTCTACTGAAAAAAAAAAAAAATTAGTCAGGAGTGGTGGCATGTGCCTGTAGTCCCAACTACTCAGGAGGCTGAGGCTGGAGGATTTCTTGAGCCTGGGAGATCAAGGGTGCAGTAAGCTGTGATCATGGCGCTGCACTCCAGCCTGGGCAACAGAGCAAGACCCTGTCTCAAAAACAAAAAACCTCCTATATAAAAAGCTGTGCTTCCACCTAAATCTTCAGTAATTAGAATTGTAAGGTATGGCATTCAATTGCAGTTTTCATGTAGATAGTCTTCCCCTCCTTGTGGATCCCATGCCCTGGTAGCACAGGAAGAATGAGGGCCCAAATCACTTACAATGCACAACTTATGGGGTTCCATTTGTCTCAGTACTTCCTTATGGATACAAGTGGCATAAAATATTGTATGGTGCTTCCATCCAAGGAGTACAAACATTCTCTCATTAATATGTTTAAAGCCCAGTAACAGAAAATCTATACTTGGCATGTGACATAGCTAACCCTAAAAACCTAATTTTTGCTAGCTCTTGAGTCACTTAGCTTACCTAAGCATAACATTTATTTTATTTTATTATGTTTTATTTATCTTATTTCTATTTTTATTTTTTTGAGACAGGGTCTTGCTCAGTCACCCAGGCTGAAGTGCAGTGGCGCAATCTAGGCTCACCACAGCCTCGACCTCCCAGGCTCAAGCTATCCTCCCGCCTCAGCCCCTGAGGAACTAGGACCACAGGTATGCGTCATCACACCCAGCTAATTTTTGTATTTTTTTTTTTTTTTTTTGTAGAGATGAAGTTTCACCATGTTGCCCAAGCTGGTCTGCAACTTCTGGGCTCAAGCAGTCTGCCCTCCTTGGCCTCCTAAAATGCTGAGATTACAGGTATGAGCCACCACGCCCAGTCACGTTTAGTATTATTATTATTTTTTAATGTGATTTAGCATATTGCTGCTATATTCAGCATGTGCATGGGGTGAAGGACAGTGAAAAAATAATTTTCTGGTTGGGCGCAGTGGCTCATGCCTGTAATCCCAGCACTTTGGGAGGCCGAGACAGGCAGATCACCTGAGGTCAGGAGTTCGAAACTAGCCTGGCCAATATGGCAAAACCCCGTGTCTACTAAAAATACAAAAATTAGCTGAGCATGATGGCTCATGCCTGTAATCCCAGCTACTCAAGAGGCTGAGGGAGGAGAATCGCTTGAACCCGGGAGTCAGAGGCTGCAGTAAGCCAAAATCATGCCACTGCACTCTAGCCTAGGCAATAGAGCAAGCTCCATCTCAAAAAAAAAAAAAAAGAATTTCCTGAATACCTTTTGAGGGAAGGACTTTCCAAAGATTATCTCATTGTGTTAGTCTGTTCTCATGCTGCTAATAAAGACATACCTGAGACTGAGTAATTTATAAAGGAAAGAGGGCTGCTTGACTGAGTTCCACATGGCTGGGGAGGCCTCAGGACACTTACAATCATAGCGGAAGGGGAAGCTAGCACATCCTTCTTCACATGGCAGCAGCAAGGAAAAGTGCCAAGCAAAAGGAAAGGGAGAAAAGCCCCTTAAAAAACCATTGGATCTTGTGAGAACTCACTCACAAGAGAACAGCATGAGGGTAAATCCGCCATGATTCAATCACCTCCCACCGGGTCCCTCCCACAGTATGTGGGGATTATGGGAACTACAATTCAAGATGAGATTTGGGTGGGGACACAGCCACACCATATCACTCATCCTAAGGATTCTTTTTTTTCTTTTTCTTTTTTTTTTTTTTTAGCCCATTTTACAGACTAAGAAATTGAGCCACAGTGAGGTCACACAGCCTAGATCACAAAGCCAAGAGTTGGGATTTGAGCCTAGAATAATCTGACCTCAGAGTCCGGACGCTAGTCTCTTGCTGCCTCCCCTGTGTTATGAGGTCACGTCTAAATCACCTCCGTTATTGAAAACCAGTTATGAAAGACCTATTCTGCTGGACAGAGCAATCACCTTAGTCAAGTATGATCCAAATGTTGCCATTAGGTCCTACCCAACCCCATCAAAGGTCAGAACCTGGAGGTGTGGTACTCCCTCCAGTCCAAAAAAAAAAAAAAAAAAAACCCAGTAGGTCAGAGTAAGAAGCAGCTCTGAGCCATCAGTGGGAGGGTTAAGATAAAGAATAGAAAGATGTAACCTGACCCAGAACTTAGCTCTCATTTTTAGCAGGCAAGAGCTCCTTGCAGGGTGACCTTGAATCAGACCCACAATTTCATTTTTTTGTTTGTTTGTTTTCTTTTTGGAATGGCAATAACAATGTCTGCCCAGCATCCACCACTTTCAGTTGGTTTTTACAGTAGAACTGGCACAGCCCTTTAAGCAGGCTCTCGCGTGCAGAGTGAACTTTCCCCTTGCACACAGAGCAGATCATCAGGCTCCCTCCAGCCCCAGGACCTTTCTCTAACCATAAAAAGGCAATCTGTACCTCTAAACCCCAAATCCTTCCCTATCCCTGCTGCATCCAGCTGTGCAAGGTGAGTCCTGGGAGGTCACAGCCCCTACAATCCCACATTTTCTCATCAGTATTCTTTGCTAGTTCCAGATATTGCAGCATCACTGCTGTTCAAGATTAGAACTTAAGAACTTGAAAAGGTCAAGAAAGATGTGGTGCCTTGTCTCCATACCAAGTAAACAATCCGCGGCATTGGCTTTTGACAAGTGACAACAGACTCAGGGGGCAGCAGTTGAGGAGCTGTGCTTACGTGATACTTACCATCCTGAGAAGCGTATCTATATGGGGATGCCCATACCCAGGTAACCCAACCCCATGGACTCAGACCAGTGGTGAACACCAGAGAATCTTCATCATTTGCTCAGCTGTCACCACTTCCACAGGTGCAAGAAATGGCCGATGGTTCCAGAGGATGACCCCAGCCTCTCAAATAGAAAAGGGAGTGTGTTAGATGTCATCCAGCCAGTCGTATAGAAAGGTGGCCTTTAAGAAACTGTGGTTAATGTTGGAAGGAAACATAAGGCAGCTTTTGAAGCTATTTTCATAGTCTTCAAAGAGAAATAAATGACCAGTGCCGAGGGCTGCAGCCAGCAGGCCAGGCAGCCTGACAGAGCTCTGTATTCATTTTATTCTAATCTGTTGGGGGCAGGGGAATTCATGGGTCCACACTCTATGAATCCATGGCCCACAGACTCATTACATTGTACGTTGTCTGATTAATCCTTCCGATAATTGATCCTGCTCTGGCATGAGATAGCTGTGTGACCTTGAACCAATCATTAACCTTTGGGCGTGTCCTCTTCTAATGCCAAGGTAAGAATTATCGACATACATGTTGAAATCCCCAAGGATTATGCCAAGGAATGGAACAGAGAGGAAGACAGTGAGACATGTTGAGGGGGTAGAGGGCTTGGATAGAGAAGAGTGAGGCAGAGAAGCAGCGTAAATAAGTGGGAGAATATCTAGGGGAGAAAGGGGAAGACAAATTCAATAAACAGTTTCAAAGTGTGAGCCTCAAAATAAATGTCTTTCTTCCTTGCAATATTACTGTTTTGTACCGGCTTAAGAAGCTAGACTATCTCCTGTCTGCAGAAAACAGACAGGATAACAGGAAACAGTTTTGGATTCCACAGTGATTATAGCTACTTAAGTTTGACTTACCAAATACTGTCTCAAACAGATGGTATGTAACATTTGATTAAGGGCTTATCCTGCGAGCCCGACAGGGAACATTTCTTTCTCGCTTAATATAGAAAAAATGTACAGAAGAAGGGAAATAAACTGACAATCTTTCCCATATTCCATGTATACCAACGTTTATGCCTTTTCTAAAATGAATCTGTGCTTATTATGCAACTCAAGACCAAACTACATAATGGTGACACCATAGAATTTCAGTGAAAAAGGATATTGAAGATCATCCTATATAAGCTCCTTATTTTATAGATAAGGAAACAGAGACACAGAAAGATAAGACTGTTTGCCCATGGTCACACTGTGGCACATCTGGGACCAGGTCTCCTGATTCCAGATCTGGCATTCACACTAGTCTTTACATGTGCATAATGTTCAATATAGGGAAAACATACAAATCTGTCAGCAACATTATTACTAAATTAGCGCCAATCTGTGATGAGCAATTATCAGAACTTGAAGCTGATGGGTAATGCCATTCTAGTCCAGTTAATGAGCCAAAAGCTTGGTTCTTCAAAACACTTAACATTAATCAGCATTTGGCTTCAGTTTGTGACAAGTGTTTTCAAAACATCACAGACAATTACAATATTCCTAGCTTTGCCTAGTGTAAATACATGATGAAAGAAAGTCAGAATTTCATAAATGACAGTCTCCAGAATGGAAATAATGAGTCCCTTAGAGAAGGTACAATGTGTTCATCTTTCTTGCTAGCCAAAAGTAATTTGGGAACTAACAAGGTCACTGAGAAATTACAAAGTGTGAACTTCTGCTGGGTGAGGATGAAAAGGCCTCTTTTCACAATAGCAAAGCAGAGCTAGCACGTGAGATCGGCCTCATAATGAGTAATGAAGGAGTGACCCCAGGCTTCATGCCTCATCAGCCAGCCCCACACACACCCCCTTCCCCCTTGGTTATTGGCAGTGCCTCAAAGGAGGGGGCTCCCAAGCATGGAGTACTGAAATGCCCATCTAGGGCAGAAGAAGAAGCATTCCAAGAGGACTTGGGAACTCATTACACAGTAGCCTGATGCTGGGAAAGTAGTAGAAGAAAGAAAACAGAAAAATAATATGGTGGTTGGTACAAAGATGACGTCCTCAGCTCCAAGCTCCACATTTCCCAGGACAGTTCTTGCAGAATTTTGTCCTCTAGGATTTCTGGAGAAGTTATCTATGATTGATTGATTGATGGACTTTCTGCAAGCTAAGAACCCAACTGTGGTTAATATTAGGTTTTCTGAAAGACAGAGAATTGCTTGATTAACTGGGCTTAGGACAGTGTTACTCATTAGCTAGTTTTATATTAATAAAAATATGTTAATCAATTAACTAGTCATTGTCGATCACCTGGTTAATAACTAATATTTATTGAGAAGTCACTGTGTGACAGGAACAATGTGAAATGTTTTCCCTTCATTATCGCATTCACTCCTCACCATGAGTCTCTGAGATGAGAGTACTCATAATTACATTCAGGAATTTATTCCACATATATATTGAGTACCTGCTTATCAATAGACAGTTCTAGGCACTGGAGATAGAGCAGTGAGTAGGCAAAATTTCTCCTGTCTCTTGGATAGATTATAGCAGGTAACTGCCTCACAAACATCCCCAAAATCTACTGGCACAAAACAATTAACACTAATTATTGTTCATAAGTGTATGGGTTTTCCAAGTGGTTTTTCTGATCTTGATGGGACTCACTCATGTGTCTGTTGCCAACTGGCAGATTAGCTGGTCTAAAAGGGTCTCTACTAGGAAAACTCATCTCTCCTCCACAAGGTCTCCCATCTTTCAGCAGCTCTCCTAAGCTTATTCTTATAGAAAAGGCAGGGGTCCCAAGAGAGGGGCTGGAAATGTACAAAGCCTCTTGAGGCCTAGATTGGGAGCTCATACAGTATCACTTCTGCAACACTCTGTTAGCCAAAGAATGTCATGAGACTAGCCCAGGTTCAAGGGTGGGGAAATGGAGTTGACCTCATAATGGAAAGAGTTGCAAAGTCACATTGAAAACACAGGATATGAGAGGTCATTGATGCAGACCATCTACTACATATATAATGATGACTAAAATGACACTAAGGAATTCATGCAAATATTTCATTTGAGTGTCACAACAATCCCGGGAGGCAAATTCTATTACCAATCTCTGCTCCTCAGATGAGGAAATTGAGGCCTACGGAGGTTAAAAAACTTGTCTAAGATCTATGAATATTTAGTGATGGCCTCAGGGCTCAAACCCAAGATTCCAATGTCTGAGCACTGACCCACTGTGTGATTCTCTCCAGCCTGTGCACTTCGAGAGAGAAAGTACAGGACATGGTCACTGCTCATAAGACACTGACAGTCCTACTGCGGGTAGATAAGTCCCTGAGGAATCAGTAACAATACGTGTCTCTAACCCAAACTTGATAATTGCTCAACAAGCAGTAAGAATTAAGGGGTCCAGGACAAGGGACAGAAACTTCCATAAAGAGGTTCTCCAGTGAACTGGGCTTTGAAGGGTCTGGACAGTGAACAGCAAAAGGGGAGAGTTTTCTGATAATGGCACCCTCTCACCTTCATGTAAGGGCTTATAGTATAAACTTCCTCTTCTTTAGAATGGCATTCAGTGCTGCATGCAATAGAAAACCTGATTAATAGTGACTTCTCATATGGGGTTTTTTGTTTGTCATGCACAACGAGTGTGGGAAAAAGAAGTTCAGGACTTCACAATAGCCAGATGATGTCATCAAGGAACCAGGTTCTTTCTGTCTTTCTCCTCTGCTATTCTACAAACATGCCCGATTCCTGGGGGTTTCATAATACCAGGATGGCAGCTGTATTCATGAGTATTCTTGTGCATTCTCAAATAGGAAGAAGGAGGAGGTGAGCATGCTAGCACATCCTGTCCACTTAACCACTTTCCCATGATTTTTACCCATTGTACCCTCCTTACTCTCTTTGGCTAGGACTCAGTCATGCGTAGCTGCAGGGAAAGCTGGAGAAGCTAATGTTTCAGTTTTCTGAAACTTTGTAATATAGGCAAACAAGAAAAACAGAATGGGCTGTGAATGACTTTTGCATAATCAATCCACAGTGTTGACCCCAACCCGCCCAGCACCATCTCCCAGCGCTTTCCCCAGCCACTTCCATGCACCAGCAAACAAAAGTCCTCTGCATTAGTCCATTTTCACACTGCTGATAAAAACATACCTGAAACTGGGTAATTTATAAAGAAAAAGAGGTTTAATGAACTCACAGTTCCACGTGGCTGGGGAGGCCTGACAATCATGGCAGAAGGCAAAAGGTATATCTTACATGGTGGCAGGCAAGAGAGCATGTGCAGGGGAACTTCCCTTTATAAAACCATAAGATCTCGTGAGACTTATTCACTATCATGAGAACAGCATGGTAAAGACCCGCCCCCATGATTCAATTACCTCCCACTGGGTCCCTCCCATGACATGTGGGAATTGTGGGAGCTACAATTCAAAATAAGATTTGGGTGGGGAAACAGCCAAACCATATCATCCTCATTCCAAGGGCACTTCAATCAGTTGTTCTCTTGGCTCCCTTTTTTATTTTCATAACGTCCTTTTGCCTTCATGGACTGTTGAAATTCTTCCATGACTCTTCCCTGATCCCCCATAGCTGGCATGACCCCTATCTTGTACTAGGTCACTTAGTCCTTCTGCTGCTGCTCCTGCTGTAGCACAGAGCACATTCTGATTTCATAGTTCCTCTACTAGATTGCAAACTCTTCAAGTCAGGGGTCATGTCCTGTCCAGTTTTCTACCCACCTTTAGAACCACATGCAGCTCCAGGCTCATGTAGACATGAAGGAAATTGAGTGAGCTTCATGATTTAGCGTGAGGAAGATGAGGAAAAGAAAGGTGGCACGAACAATTAGGGGACTGAATGAGCTGTTGAGGAGGAAAGAAAAAGTCTCCTCTTCCTATTTAGGCCCTCTTCCAACTAGGCCTAAGAATTAAACTGATATATGACAGATTGACAGGAGAAAAGCATACAAGTTTTATTACAATTTTTGCATATAAACAGGCGCCTTCACAAGAGAATGCTGAAAAAATGACCCAGCAGAAAGATTCTTGTTCTGTTTACCCAGCCTGGAGTGCAGTGGTGTGAACACAGCTCACTGCAGCCTCCATCTCTTGGTCTCAAGCAAACCTCCCATCTCAGCCTCCCAAGGTGCTGGGATAACGGCTGTGAGCCACCGTGCCTAGTGCTTTTGTGCATTTTAGACAAATAAACTATTAATTTGTGAAGAAATAACAAAACAAAAGGGTGTTGTCCGGGGACTGTAAATTGTGAGGAACTGACTAAGATATATATTAGAGAGAACTAGAGGAAAACAAGGGTTATTTTGGTAACTTTGTTTGTCCGGATCCATTTCAGCATTGATTCCCAGTCCCTGGTGATAAGAATGTTCCTCTCTCTCTGTCTCTCTGTCTCTTTCTCTCTTTTCTTCTCCACACCATGATTCTTTAAGGAATTGTTCTTCTTTGGCTGGTACAGGGTGGACACCTTTCTCATGGGAAATTTTATGGCCTGTTTAGATTTTAAAAAATGTGGAGGGGAGGGGTGGTCAGAAACCCTTCCTGCATCTGCTATTTCTCAAGTGCCTTCAGCTCAACGTCATCAATCTGCCAAAGTGGCCTATTTTGGGGTGGCATGTCCTGAGCTCCTTTAGAACAGATGACAGGCACAATGCTGGTGCCATCGTCAGTACCAGGACACTGCTGAGTTCTGTTTTAGACTTGTTGAGTGTGAGGTGATCATGGAATTCTCAAATAGAAATTTAAAACAGGCATCCAGTTTCAGAAGAAAGGTCAGGATTTTTTTTCTTTCTTTCTTTTTTTTTTTTTTGAGATGGAGTCTCGCTCTGTCAGCCAGGCTGGAGTGCAGTGGCACAATCTTTGCTCACTGCAAGCTCTGCCTCCCGAGTTCATGCCATTCTCCTGCCTCAGCCTCCCAAGTAGCTGGGACTACAGGCAACCGCCACCATGCCCAACTAATTTTTTGTATTTTTAGTAGAGACGGGGTTTCACCATGTTAGCCAGGATGGTCTCAATCTCCTGACGTTGTGATCTGCCTGCCTCAGCCTCCCAAAGTGCTGGGATTACAGGCGTGAGCCACCACGCTCGGCCGGTCAGGATTTCAATTGTAAGTTTGATACAAAGTGGAAAAGCCTGAAGATTTCATCCACAGTCTGAAAAGAGGAAGGGGTGAGCTCCACAGAACAAGTATATGTCAAAAGCAGTGCTGGGCAAAGACTCAGATCTAATATCACTGAGGCTTCTGCTAGGCAGAGAGCAGTGGCCATCTGCTCACCGCAGTGGCCAGCGTGTCTTTGTGAAGAGCAATGAAGGCCAGGATTGAGTGAGTACTGTCAGTACCAACTCTAAATTTCAGATTAGCTGTGGATGGAGTCAGTAAATAAGCAAATGCGTTTGTCCAATTGCCTTACATTGCAAGTTTCAAAACCCAGTTGTAGTTGGGTTGAAACCAGCTTAAGTAAAGAAAAGTATATTGGCTCACAAAAGAGTAGGATAGCTTTGGCTTCAGTCATGGCTGGATTCAGGGCCAAGTAATGTCCTCAGGACTCTGTCTCTTTCCATCCATCTCTCATCTCTCTTCATTTTTGATTCTCTCTTAATGTTGGACTCATTGTCTCTCATTATGGATGGCTTTCCCCAGGTATCCAGGAAAGGTGACAGAAAGCAACTCGGGTCTATATCATCTTTACAAGCTTGTGATCCAATACTGAAAAAAGAGCCTTTCTCTCTCTCTCTCTCTCTCTCTCCATTTAAACATCAAATCTCAAGGAAGAATCTGATTGCTTTTTCTAGGGTTTTCTGCCTATTCCCATGCCAAAGGAATAGATTTCTCTGGTTGACTGAACTTAGATCACATGCTAACTTCTCTGGGAAATGGGAGATTCCCCATAAAAAAGTAGTTCCATTAGCAGCAGAAGAGGAGAAGGCATGCTAGACAGAAAAAAAAAAAAAAAAGAAAAAACACAAGTCTTCTCTTAGAAGGACTGTTGCAAACAGGCTTTAATCATTTTGGACCTGCTTCCTTGTCAGTGGATCCAAACGCATAGAGCTTACTGATAAGCACCTGTGGAGACGTGTCCGGCTTGTGCCCCTGCTGCGTGCTTGCCTGTTTAGCTAGAGGCTAGTCTCTACCTTTCAGATGTATCCCCAGCAGAGGAACTGAATGGAGCCTTAGGCCAGTCAGTCTCAAGGCTGGTTATTTTTAGCAACTGGATTCTGCCCTAGTTGCCTTATAATTACATCTGTTTTAGATTATATTTGGCTCCCCCCTCCATGCCTTCCTGGGCTACATATTGGATTCCAACTCTGTATGCTATTTCTTCCAGGCCTAGAATATTATTTTCTTCTCTCCTGATATAATCCCCTTACCAAGTTCCCATGGCTGGGTCTTTCCACTCTTTCTCTGAATGGCAGCTATCTATACTAGAGCTATCTGCAACTGGATCCTGAGCTCTACCCACTTGCCAAGACTTCTTCCTATTTCTACTGGTTGGACCACCGCTGCACCATCTCTGAAGGCTAGCTCAGTCTCTGAGTCCCACTCCACCCCCCACTGGCCAATGCCCAATTATGACAGTTGCTAACGTTCTTATAAAAACTTCCTTAGTCTCTAAATATACAGGGTAATCAGACCACATGGAACAGCATTCATGGAAGCACCCAAACTGTGTTTATTGCGTTATAAACATTTGATCTTCTCTGCAGAACCATGAAAAAGTGGGAAGAATGCCCAGTTCCCTACTTCTTTACCACATTTTGCCACCTGGGCCTTTAAAGAGTTGGTACTGCTGGCCGGGCGTGGTGGCTCACACCTGTAATCCCAGCACTTTGGGAGGCCAAGGCGGGTGGATCACAAGGTCAGGAGATCGAGACCATCCTGGCTAACACGGTGAAA
>NW_012110919.1:4174047-4174968 GCF_000951035.1 Colobus angolensis palliatus
TCTGGGCAACAGAGTGAGACTCTGTCTCAACACACACACACACACACAGATCCTACTCTTTCTGCCTGAGCCTTTTCTTCCATAGAGTTCAGACTTTGTCATGGGATAGCTGCCATCTGGCCCTTTCATTTCTCCCATAGCTCTTTCTAGGCTTTTGTACATAAAACTCAATTTTCCCTTCCTTCAGGAAAAGAGCAAAGAACTCATGCATATGGATACATACAAATAGATTTTCTCAAGTCTGCCCCATTAATTTGCCAAACATGCCTGATGTCTGAACATAAACACCAGCAGAAGAATAGGTTCAGACTGAAATCTCTGCAACAAGAAGAGGTGTGTTACTAGCAAACTGTTTCCCAATCTGGGTCTATATTACTAAAGCATTCTTTGGAATGTGTACTGGATACCTCTCATGCACCACTTAACATCCTCTCAGCCCCACCTCCAAGTGCAGCCACTGCTGTAGTATTGAGCTCCATGTAGTCTTTGTCCAGCTTCACAGGAGTGTAATCTCATAGGGTCTTATCTGGGTCTCCACCACATACCTCTTGCTTCCTGTACCAGGTCTTCTCTCATGCCAAGGTGCAGTATACCTAGGGGAACCTGCTTGGCACCCAAACGTTATAACCCAGAAGTAAGAGGGTGGCTAAGGCTGTTGAGACCATCTTTGGCCAATAGATGACAGGAGTTAATGGCTAGGCAGTTCCTTCTTTTGTCTTCCAGGTATGCATTTTTGAGACACAATTCATAAGGCTGCTCAGAGGATTCCAGTGAGATAGAAGAGAAGTTGTCTGTAGCCATGGCCAAACCAGTAATTCATCCTCTTTTGGGCTTTTCCTCCTTCCCTGTCTCACATCCCTTGCTCCCTACTCCTCTTCTCTGGAATAATTTTTCTGATTTTTTTTTTTTTTTTTTGAGACA
>NW_012110919.1:4175776-4231781 GCF_000951035.1 Colobus angolensis palliatus
TTTTTTGTATTTTTTAGTAGAGACGGGGTTTCACCGGGTTAGCCAGGATGGTCTCGATCTCCTGACCTCGTGATCCGCCCGTCTCGGCCTCCCAAAATGAGAAATAAGAACTTTTTAAAAAAGAGTTATAAGGTAGAAATGAAAACAGATATAATAAATGGACAGTTGTATGTTCAAAGAAAACATTTCAAATATACATACTTACTAGCATAAATATGGATGCATATGTAAACATTCATTAAGCTAAACACTTAAAATTTGTGTGCTTTATGTAAGTTATGCTGTAACTGCCCATTTATTTTTTTCAAGAGATGAGGTCCTGCTGTGTTACCCAGGCGGGAGCACAGTGGCACCATCAGAGCTCACTGCAGCCTCACACTTCTGGGCTCAAGTAATCCTCCTGCTTCAGCCTCCTGAGTTGCTGGGACTACAGGAATGCACCATGTGGTAATTTTTTGTAGAGAGAGGGTCTTGCCCGGGCTGGTGTCAAACTCCTGGGCTTAAGCAACTCTCCTGTATCAGTCTCCCAAAATGTTGGTATCACAGGCATGAGCCACTGCACCAGGCTTGTAATTTTTTTTTAAGTTAAGAATTTTATGGATGTGGTAAATAATCCCTAAAATGAAAGGATACTTTATTGTTCTAAAACGCATTTAACATAGATCCACAATGGGATGAACAAATGGGTTCTTATTTCTATCAGAGCAGGAACTCTTTAACAAGTTTTAAATGGAAATGCCCTTATTAAATATGTATATTCAAAACAAAGTGTTTACGTATACTAACCCATCCTTGTTTTTCTTGTCTTTTGTTTTTAGTTGAGACAGACTCTGTCACCTTGGTTGGAGTTCATTGGTGCAATGATAGCTCACTGCAACCTCAACATCCTGGACTCAAGTGATCCTCCCATCTCAGCCTCCTGCACAGATGGGGCTACATGTACTCACACCACACCCAGCTAATTAAAAAAAAATTTTTTGGTAGATACAGATCTCACCCTATCGACCAGGCTGGAGTGCAGTGGTGCAATTATAGCTCACTGCAGCCTCAAACACCTAAGCTCAAGCAATGAGCTCCTCCACAGCCTCCCAAGTAGCTGGAAATACAGGTGTGTACCCTCATGCCCAGCTAATTTTTATCTTTCGTAGAGACAGGACTCACACTATGTTGACTGTACTGGTTTTAAACTCCAGCTTAAGCTATCCTTCCATCTCAGCTTCCCAAAGTGCTAGGATTACAGGTGTGAGCCACTATGCCCTGAAACTTGTGAAACTGAAAGTTTCATAGTATGAATAACAGATTCTGTAAGAATCTGATAAAAAGGGAACATCACATTTTTAATCTCTTGCATACTTTTAAAAATATGTCAACAGAGAAAATAAAAGACTGGATATTTATATTAGAAAAACTAATCGTGGCCAGGAGTGAGGCAGAGGAGGTGGGGCCGGCCAGTCATCAGAACCAACTCAGGAGGCAGAACATTGACACAAAGGGAGGACTTTGGCTTGATCTCTGTGGAAATGGGAAGGAAAACCTTGGTCTTATTAGCGGCAGATAACCAACCGAGATAATCCACCAACAGTGGGGTAAGAAATTTCACAGTGAAGTAAAATAAAAAAGTGCATGCCATAAGAGTCACCACACAGCCAGGGTCGGGGGTGTTGCTTGAATACCTCAGAGTAGGAAACCCTTGTCAAATAAATGCTAGGATGCTATCCTCTCAGGTCTTGACTTTCACTGTACTAGTTTCTGTTCTTATCCTCTTTCCCTCCTAACATCAAACTGGGGAAAGAGGAATCGTGGAAGAAGGGATCCCTGAGTGCAAGAGTGGAAGGTGTCACCAGCTCCCCTCAGTTCTCTCTGCCCACCTCATCTAGGGGAGTGGCAATTTCTTGAGTGCCACTACCAGTGCCTTGCACAGGCAGGGAGGCACTCACAGTCTTTGTTGGATTTGTGGAATGGATCCTGTGACCCACAGACAGTGATGGGGTGCAATGGGTGCTATCCTGTATGGAAGTAGAGCGGCAGATGGCCCTGTCCTTGTCTGGAGGCATTCACGATGCAGCTGAGAAGACAAAAAATGCACTCCAGCACGGGCCTACAGTGGACAAGGTTTCATGCCGAGTGAGGGAACCCAGAAAAGTACATGAATGATGACCAGTGCGAGGGTGGCCCAGAAATGGACAAGGAAGGAAATGTCATGGGAATGATTTGCTTACGTTATGAGTATCTAAGGGCAAACTTGTACTATGATTCTAAGATAATGACAATTACTGCTCGAAACAAAAGCACATATCACTTTTGAGATGCATGCCTTCTTGTAACACATCTCAAAATGCCAAGAAAACTACACAAAAGCCTAGAGACAAGTCAGTAGACACTAGAGAGACAGAGTCATATTAAAACAGGTTGTGAGGGTAGCAGCTGTGGCAGGAGCTGAGGGGGTCAAGGAAGCCCATCTAGAGAGCCAAATCGTCCCGGTTACTGAAGTGTAGAGCCAAGAAACCCCATGGGGCCCTCCAAAGACCCACAGCATGCTGCCAGCCTTTGGGTGCCTGCTACATGGGAGCACCCACATGCCAACAGAGTAAGGCTGTGGCATAGCACTGACATCGTGAAAAGACTGCAGATGTGTGCTGGCAGCTGAGAGACACTGATCCCTTCCTCTTCGCCTCCTCCCCGCTTGACACACTGAAGGAGCCTAGGAAAGGGTGGAGTGGAAGAGAGAAGCTGTGAACCAGAATGAGATGTAAATTATGCAGACCTACTTTTTTAAAACAGCAGATTTCTACAATCTGCCCTGGATGTTGTTGGACAGAAAAAGGGATTAGACACAGCACCATGGAAAGTGCTGATTAGGGGCCAGGCAAGGTGGCTCACGTCTGTAATCCCAGCACTTTGGGAGGCCGAGGAGGGTGGATCACTTGAGGTCAGGAGTTTGAGATCAGCCTGACCAACATGGCGAAACCCCATCTCTACTAAAAATATAAAATTTAGCCACGCATGGTAGTGGGCGCCTGTAGTCCCAGCTACTCGGGTGGCTGAGGCAGGAGAATTGCTTGAACCCGGGAGGTGGAGATTGCAGTGAGCCGAGATCACACCACTGCACTCCAGCCTGAGAGATGGAGCCAGATTCCATCTCACACACACACACACACACACACACACACACACACACACACAAAGTGCTGATTTGAGGACCAAAAAGTGAATCCATTCCATGTTTATGCCCCCAATATGTTGCAATTTTCCAGTTAACTGCTTCCTGAGAGGTCAGTGATGTAAGAGAGGCATATGTACATGCAGTATCCGTTTATACAAACAAAGAATTGATTTGAAAAGATTCAAATAGTTTCAGGGTAGGATAAAAACAGCGACATTCACACTGGGATTCTTATTATGACCTGCATTGAACCAAGTTCATTATCTTAATCTATTTCACCCTCCCAAAAAGTATTGCATTATCCCCATTTCTCATACGAAGAAACTAAGACTTGAAGACACTTTGAGGGCTAAGGAGTCTGAAGTCCTACTGTTTCTAAGTGTCTAGTTAGTAGCTCTCTGCCCTTAACGTCCTCTTATTGCTTGTCCTAAACCAGGATTCATTAAATCAGTCTAGTTCTACTTTCTATTACCTGATTTTATAAATGTTTAAACTTAGTCCCAGAGAAATTAAAGGACTTGACTAAAGTGTTTAGTTTTTAGTGGCAGAGAAAAGATTTCTAACAAAAAAAGATCTTCTAAGTTTTACTCCTGGGCTTGTAATAAACCCCTTACAAAGAAAAAGAATTATTGCAAACTTGCCAATCAACATGTGATATGTACTTTTGTTTTGAGCAGCGATTGTCCTTACCTTAAGAGAAACATAGTACATAAAAGGTGACTGGCTCTGGCTGTCCTCTTATCGAGAGTGGGCAGTGGAGGGGCTTTGTACAATTCTTGCACTCTCAGCACCTCGCGTAGTGCCGGCAAACAGTCATTACTCAATGAATGTTTGCTGAATGAATATTATACATAACTCAATATTCCCTGGACACAAAAAGACAGTTCTTTTCTCCCTTCACATTGTGAAGAGAACACTAATGAACAGATTGACTTTGTTTTTTCCGCCAATTCACATCATTCCAAGTTTTATTTGCGTTTGTAATAAAGATGCATACAAGTGGAGCTCATCCATCATCTCCTCTGAGCTAACCATCATGACATCATTACCAATCCCCAGATACCAAGGCCAGATCTTCTAGGTCAGTCTCTCTACATATGTGTATTTCTTGTTCCTTTGCATTACTTATTTATGTTTTGTAATATAGCTGATATTCCAGGAGCTGACTCCCAGACCCTCTTTGACCCCAGTGACTTTCAAGGTGCAAGATTCTGTTGCCTCTCTTTCGCTGATAGATGTTGCTGAAAGGCCTGTGTGGAAACTTACAAAATCATATGAGTTTTCTTCTCCTCCCCTTCTGTTAAATTCTAACTCACCATCCCTCACCCATACCTCAAGCCCAGCTCTCTCCCGCAGGCAGTCTCTGCCAGCCAGGCCAGGCCTGAGCTTGTTCTCTGCATGTCTGAAGCAGGGAGTCCTAAAAGGAAATATTGCTCTCATTCCAAAGTTGCTTCATCTTCATGGGCAAAGACAGAAAAAAAAAAAAAAAAAAGCAGAGGAAGGTAAATGCAGCAACTCTGAGAAATCTTAGTTGATTATTTACTGTTGCTTAACCTTCGAAAGATTCCACTGCAGAAAGGGAGGGCAGGTATTTAAACAGTTCCTAGCCCAGGTAACTTCTCTTTGGTTCTAGGCCAGTTAGCTTGAGCTCATTTGCCAGGAGGCCAATTCTCTGACCCCTTTCGTTTCCCAGAATGCCTCACATAGGACACTCAAAGCAGTCAACTTGCTAACAAGGCTAAAGGAGTTAGGTTTTACATCATTCCTGAATTATTGATGGTGCTTTGTAAATTAGCTTTTCCTGTCCACATGACTTTCCTTAGCTAATCTTTACAACATATAAGACAGTTGTCAAAACTGTTTTGAAATATGATTCCGGGGTTTCAGAGTACCGTTTCATGGGTCTGGAGTTTTCAGAACAAATCTCTGTGCAGAGATAGGAACTATTCTGCTTAATAAGTATTATTATTATTAATTATCTAAAGCAATTACTCAAAATACCTAAATGCAATTTGCAGAGTAGTCAGGTAATAACACCATGTAGAAGCTCATGTTAAGGGCTACCATTTCAAAGAATGTAGGGAACACTATCCACTTTTCTCAGGGTCCTTAGAAAAATATAGTAAGTGAAAATAAAGGCCGGGCATGGTGGTTCATGCCTGCAATCCTAGCACTTTGGGAGGCCGAGGCGGGGGCCTCATTTGAGGTCAGGGGTTTGAGATCAGCCTGGCCAACATGGTGAAATCCCATCTCTATTGAAAATACAAAAATTAGGGCCGGGTACAGTGGCTCATGCCTGTAATCCCAGCACTTTGGGAGGCCAAGGTGGACAGATCACTTGAGGTCAGGAGTTCGAGACCAGCCAGGCTAACATGGTGAAACCCAGTCTCCACTAAAAATACAAAAAAATTAGCCAGGCGTGGTGGTACATGCCTGTAATCCCAGCTACTCAGGAGGCTGAGGCAGGAGTATTGCTTGAACCTGGGAGGTGGAGGTTACAGTGAGCCAAGATCACACCACTGCATTCCAGCCTAGGCGACAGAGCAAGACTCCATCTCTAAGAAAAAAAAGTAGAATGGTTTATTATACACAAGAGGCAAATGCAAAATGACACATGGTAAACAGACTGAACCAAATACCAAAAATAACAATGCACTCTTTTCTTTTTTTCATCCAATAAGAAGCCTTAACTTTATTTATGATAGGAGCAGCACAAATTTCAAACTAAGCTGCAGTCACTCATTTGAGACACCAAAAAAAGTTGCTTTCAGATGGTTACATTGTTAATTCCATAAAAGCATTTACAATATTATTACTGTGTTCTTTAGGGCTCTGGCTGCCTTTGCTCTCCACACATTCCCTTGTGACTTGACCAATTTACGTCCTTAACTTCTACACCTGTTTCATCAACCTTGTATTCTTCACTCTCCTTTTGTACTGTTGGAGTCTGTGTGTTTTCTTGAATGTTTGAGACAACTTCACCTTGAACTTTGAATTTCTCAGCAGCTGCTACTTGTGCTGGCTGAGATAAATCTTCGATCTTGGCTTCCCCCAAAACTATATAGGTATCTGAAGCAGGGCTCTTATAGACATCTGGTTTTGTGATGACAAAGAGGATATTCTTAGATTTCCAGATAGTGACTCTAGTAACCCCTGTAACCTGTTGAAGACAGGTTTGGACATAGCCTTCCGTGTCTTCTTTTCACTCCAACTCTGTTTTGCTTTACTGACTGGTTCTTCATCAATTTCAGCTGCTGCCGCCACAATGCACCCTTTATTATGGCTATACCAGTTAGGAAGAGCAGTTGGATGCAAATCACAGAGGTACAACAAGCAGCTAAAGAAAATCAATGGTTACTATCACATCTAAGAAAGTCTGAAGGTATGCAGTCCTCTGTCTTTTGTATCTGCCATCCTTAACCTCATGACCGAAGAAGGAGGCTGGAGCCCTAGTCATAGCATCCATATCTCAGAAAAGAAAATGGGAAAAAGGACAAAAGGGGTGGGCCAGGCAAGGTGGCTCATGCCTGTAATCCCAGCACTTTGGGAGGCCGAGGTGGGTGGTTCGTTTGAGGCCAGGAGTTCAAGACCAGTCTGGCCAATATGGCAAAACCCTGTCTCTACTAAAAATACAAAAATTAGCCAGGTGTGGTGGCCCACACCTGTAATCCCTGTTACTCAGGGGGCCGAGGCAGGAGAATCACTTGAACCCAGGAGGCGGAGCTTGCAGTGAGCCAAAATGGCGCCAGTGCACTCCAGTCCAGGTGACAGAATGAGACTCGGTCTCAACAACAACGACAACAATAAAATGTTCATTATTTACTGAAATTCTAATTTAACTAAGTGTCCCTTATTTGATCTGGCAACCCTGACCACCCAACATCTCCTGGGATTTCATTAGCCACCCCTACTGTGAGGGAGGATGAAAAATGCAGCCTTTTAGCCAGGCACTTTCCCATGCTGCAGTTATTCCACCAAGGAAGACATGGAGAGTGAATATTGGGTAAGGAGTCAACAGTCTTTGCAGGAGTGAGAGTGGTTCTGGGAAAAAGTGATAGAGCCACATCCATGCCCCACGCCCTCTGTGAAGAATTTCTTCACTGCATCAGCCTCTTGTGGTCACTGTGACCTCTGAAAGCCTATGGCCCTTTTTTGTCTTAGTTCTATTAATAGATACAAAGTAAAGATACTGATTTTTAATTAACATGTAAGAACTGATGTATTCAGGTGGCTACTGTCTTCTTCAAAGGGTTAAACACACAATATTGCCATTCTTAAAAACACCTTTAGAATTCAGATCTGGTAGAAGCAGAAGTCTCCCTTTACAAGGCATACAGGAAGTTGCAGGATATAGGCAGGGCCAGGGATGTGTTGGAAATTTGCTGACTCTGAGTGCTTCAACAAATTGCATTCTGTGTCAAACTCATGCCATTCCTCATAGAAAGACCAATTTCAATGTCCTCGCTCATATGGGGAAGCTAAAAATTAAAACAACTGAACTCATGGAGATAGAGAGTAGAATGATGGTTACCAGAGGCTGGGAAGGGTAGCCGGGAGCAAGGGGAAAAATGGGAATGGTTAATGGCTGCAAAACTATAGTTAAATAAGATCTAGTATTTGACAGCACAATCGGGTGACAACAGTCAACCATAATTTACTGTATATTTTTAAATTGCTAGACTGCATATGTGGCTTATACTTGTAATCCCAGCAGTTTGGAAGGCCGAGGTAGGAGGATCATTTGAGCCCAGGAGTTCGAGACCAGTTTGGGCACCATAGGGAGACCTCTTCTCTTGGAAACATTCAAAAATTAGCCAGGCATGGTGGTGCATCAGCCTCTTGTGGTCACCATGGCCTCTGAAAGCCTATGGCCTTTTTTGTCTTAGTTCTATTAATAGAACTACATGGGAGGCTGAGGCGGGAGGATCACTTGAGCCCAGGAAGTCAAGGTTGCAGTGAGCTGTGATCTTGCCACTGCCCTCCAGCCTGGGCAACAGAGCAAGACTCTGTCTCTCAAAAACAAACAAAAATGAAACTAAAAGAATAGAATTGGGATATTCCTAACAAAAAGACCTAAGTGCTTGAGGTGATGGACACCCCAATTACCATGATGTGATTATTGTGCACCACATGCGCGTATCAGAACATCACAAGTACCTCCGCCATGAATACCTACACGTATTATGTCCCCATAATAATCAAAAATAAAAAATAAAAACTTACACCATTTCTCCCCAGAGCCTTCTCCTACCTTTGCAGGAATATAAGATTATCTTCCAGGATGTCAACAGCTCTGGCCAGTGGGGACCGGACTGATGAGAAGCACTGGTTTAGGAAACCGACCTTGGAAATCTCATGGCCTGTCACAACTCAGTCATCTGTGGCCTGATCAGTATCACTGAAGCATGGTTTGTACTCTGTGGTATGTCCTAGAATAAAGGTGCAGAACAATGGAGGAAAACAGGCCTGAATTAAAATGTTCTCCATGTTTCTCTCCAAAAATTCCAACTTGGAAGTCCCTTTTGCCTGATAGTGACTGTTTACAGTTCCTACCCAATGTAAAGTACACTTCCATGTTTTTTCCCCTGGCTCTTAACTAGCTGAACTTGGGATGTTTTCTCAGGGTCCTTCTGTACCTCCTGTGACACCCAGTCACATCCAGCCTATCCTCAGGACCCTTCCCCAAACTAACTCTGTGGCCCACTGACTTCCAAAAGTAGGGTCAAAATTATTTTTCTATGATTAAGCCTTAATAACATCACTTATATGTTTCATCTTTTCCTGGAAGGCTACTGGGTAAAAATATCATCATGCAGGTGCTGATAATAGTGAACACATTATATATCTTCAGCCTGGGGTTTAACCACATTCATTTCTGGGTTTGTCATATGCTCTCTCGCTATTTATACTGCTTTGGGTCAGCTACTTGATACTTAATAAAATTTGCCTCCAAGCTGTCCTGCAGGGAAAATGACCTATCTTGGGGGAATGCTGTTCCAACTCTATAACCTCTGACGATTGCCCAATAGTCCTCCGAAAAGGTTGCAGGGCAGGAGCAAGGGAAGGTCCATGCCACTTCCTGGCATTTAATGGCGACAAGTGCTTTAGTATAAGTATAATTATATCCCCTGCTTTCAGGAGGCCTTTCCAGCCAGCCTCTCGGACACGGGAGCAACTGTAGATGGCTTGAGCAATGTGGAAATTCGGCCTCTGCTCAAGGTCAGAACAAGCCATTCGCCAGCGTTGATTTTACCAACCTTTCGGTTATTTTGGAAAGCCGAAAGAGAACGCAACAGAGGCAAGAATGGATCTATGGGATGGAAATAATGAGCCATTTATAACCCAAAATGAGACTGCCAGGAAAAACAAACACACAAAAAAGTACATTTTATCAGAGGCTTGGGCTGCCCAAGGCTATTGGGGTGCAAAGTACTGCATGTTCAGCTCCCTGGGCCAAGAGCTACAGTAAGTCAGGCCCCCTGCAAAGCTCTTCTGTCAGCTTCATCAAGTAGCCTTAGCCACCTGGTGGAGAGGAGCTTTAGTGTTTTTAAAGTGTGTGCTGGGTGGATGTTTCACATTTTTGGTAAAGATGTGGAGTCATGTTGCAACACTTAAGTGCTTCTGCGTAAAACTTGCGCAATTCTGACAGGCACTGGGTTCCTCGCATCAGTGGCATCCTCCGCTCACATATGGCTTACGTAATGTGTGATCAGGCCCCCCAGGCTTCTCCTTGTAGCCTTTCAAAAAATTTCAGGCTCTGAACTTGGCCCTGGTTTCCGGCAGTTCTTTGCTCCAAAGGTGCGTGGAATGGCTCAGCTGTCAGCACCTGCTGGTGAGATACAGAAAAGTGCCACGGGTTGATCTTTCTCTGGCACCAGCACAAAGGAGGCTGGCGATGGTCCCCAGATGGTCTTGGCCTGCCCTGAGGCACCCTATAAGGAAGGAGAGTGAAGCTGGTTCATCTAAGGAAGAGTAGGTCGGAGGATTGAACTGGGGCTGCTACCAATAGGTAACAAACATGAAAAGGATTTCCCCAAAGCAAAACTTTCTAACCAGAGCAGCAGCACAGTGAATGGTTTACTCACAGCTCCTTTGTCTGCTGATTGGAGATTTGGCGCTGTGCTTGCCTCTTGGGCTTACCTGAGCAAAGTTATACAGTAGGTCAAGTGTTTGATGCCTTCTCACCTCCAGTCACTGTACTGGCACCCGCCTCCGTGCCTGGCTTCTGTTTCCATCCAGGCTTCCATCCACGCAAAAAAGCTTTCAGGCACCTGCTCTATGCCAGGTGCTGTGCCAAGTGCTGGGCACCAGGCAGGGCTTTCTCAACACCTGGTGGTCCCCTGTGGTGTGCTGGGCCAGTCCTAACACGGGCCTCCTCTCCAGTGTCACTCTCAGCCCCACCATGTCCCAAAATTACCCTCCCTGCATTCATTTCCTATGACTCTTTTCCTTCCTTCAACCTTAGGGGTAGGACTATTTCTTTAGAGTTTTTATCATAGAAATCCAACAAATTTTATTTTTATAAAAGAATTGTTCTTGGTAGTCACAGATTTCTCCCTGTGGAATCTGAGTTTCTGCAGATTAAAAAGTGATGATGTGAGCTGGGCACTGCAGGTGGTGCCTGTAATCCCAGCTACTTGGGAGGCTGAGGCAGGGGGATCACTTGAGTCTAGGCGTTCGAGACCAGCCTGGGTAACACAGAGAGACCTCCATCTCTAAAACATTAATTAATTAATGCTAATTAATTAATTAATTAAAAATGGCGGCATGAAGAAACAATGTCTTCCATGGAATGAACAAGGCATTAATTGAAAAATGTGAAACAGGAAGGAACAGGGGAGTAACACATTGTCTGAGCAGCATCTCTACAATTTCACCAGGTAGACAAGTTGCCCCTTTCACCTCTCCATTTATTATTGGTAAGCTGTATGTGTAATGGTTAAGGAGACAAATTCTGGAGCTGGACTACCTGGGGGTTCAGATCCCAGCTCTGCAGGTTATAATCTAAGAAAGCTATTGATATTTGTTCCTTAATTTCTTCATGCAAAAAGAGGGACGGTAGAAATATCTGAGCACATCTCACAGAGTGGCTTAGGGATTAACATAAATTAATATGTATGAAATTTTTATAACACTGGGATGCACAGTAAGCACTCTATAAATATTAACCTTGATTTTTCATGAGGCAACTCTATGCTGTCTACTTTGCAATCAGATTCTCAAGGCAGTTACTGCATTTGAAAGACAGAAATTGTTATTTGGCCTGCAGTTTCCACATCTGCAAAGTAGGAAATGACTGAATAAAGATGTGGGAGCGGAGGCTGCGTTCCGGTCTGTGATCTCCACTCGCTTTGTGGCCTTGGATAACTCACTCACTGTCTCTGCATCCTGGAGATTGCACTTGATCTGAATTTCCCAAACTCAGATCATTCAAATAACACTTAGAGAATCTTTACCATATTCCAGTCCACTCTCCTGTTCTCAGCTACTACCTTGATGTTTTCCTTTAGATAATCCTTAAATCAATTCGCTTTCATATGTAGCCTCACGGGAAGCAGGAATATCCATGTATGCAAGAGTCTGATATGCTACAGATTTTTCTATTTATTTATTTATTTATTTATTTATTTATTGTGATAGCGTCTTGCTATGTTGTCCAGGCTGGCCTTGAATCCCTGCCTGGGCTCAAGCAATTCTGCCGAGTAGTTGGGACTACAGGTGTGTGCCACCACAGAGGGCATGATACACTGTCAATTTTTCTAATGCATGTTAACATAAACGCCTAATGAAAGTTTTAAACGTTTGTATAATACCCAAATCATCTTGCATCCTATCAATGAGATGAGGACAACATTTCTGGAAACTCTGGATCAAATGTTCCCTCTGGATCCAGGCAAGTCTAAAATCTATAATGTTATATACCATGTTCATTCAGGTCGTTATTTAACTTAGGGTATGTTTCTTTATACCATTTGCCTCCTTGAGAGCTCAGACTGTGGCTTACACCTCTTTGCGCACGTAGCACGTAGAAGAGTGCTTGATAAATCTGTATTTAATGTTAAACAATAAGCACACCATACATACATACAAATATATCCACCGCCTACTCACCCCCAGACCCTATCCACTGCCAAAACGCTCGTTTCTTTCTCTCCACCTCAGTGTCACCGTGTTCCTCTAGTGGCTGCTCATAAATGAATTGAAGCATGTGGCGATCCAGGTCTTGTGTGGGCATTCGGGAAATGTTACCTTCCCTGATCCCCTTCCCTCTTCCTGTGCCTCTTTGTTCATGAGCTGCCATTCGTTTGTCCGTGTGGAAAGTGGGCCCACTTCCCAAGGAGTTTAGAGCCCAGGCTCTTGGGTCAGAATCATTGTTGTCTTCAATTTCAGCCCTAAAAGAGGTTCTGTTGCCAGTTCCAGAAATGTCTAATCTAAGAAAAAAAGAAAGTATACTTCTAAAAGCTATTATTAAAGAGATCTTGAAAAACTGTCTGGTGATTTCTTAAAATCTATCAGCAGAAATTGAATACACACCCACAGTATCATGACGTCATTGTGGGTTCACGGTCTGAGCAATTTCACAATCAACCAGCATTTACTAAGCATCTGATTGACCCCTCTCTGTGTCCGTAACCTTGGGAGACATATCAGAATGAGGCTATCTATTAGACCACGAGACTAGAAGAGACTCAAAGACTGAATACCTTGAAGGCAAGGAATATGTCTCCATCTTTGCCTCCCCAAGGGCTCAGCAAAGCATCATGCACGTGGTAGCTATGCATTAAATATTTGATCCGTAAATGAACAAATGGATGAATGACACTGCTCCAACACTGAAGGAGTTTACAGTCTGTTTGAGAAGAAAGAAGCCATAGATAAACGATGGGTTAATTAGCAATAAACTCCACATTACAAGAGATAACACTGGCTAATGAAAATGTCTAAATGAAGGGGGTGCTGTCGTTTACTTTCCCCCAAAACACCAAATGTTGATTCAGCCACAGGTCTCAAAAAAGAATGTGTGTTGTTCACTCTTCTGTACTTTCGTTTTTCCGCACGAGTCCAACTTTAGAAGGAAATTGCTAGGTTGTTGTCATGTGACTGATTTTTTAAAAATTAATTAATTAATTTATTTATTTTTGAGATGGAGTCTCGCTCTGTCACCCAGACTGGAGTGCAATGGCACAATCTTGACTCACTACAACCTGCGCCTCCTGGGTTCAAGCAACTCTCCTGCCTCAGTAGCTGGGATTGCAAGCACATGCCACCATGCCCAGCTAATTTTTGTAGTTTTAGTAGAGACAGGGTTTCACCATGTCGACCAGGGCTGGTCTCAAACTCCTGACCTCGTGATCCACCCGCCTGAGCCTCCCAAAGTGCTGGGATTACAGGCGTGAGCCACCACACCCAGCCCATGTGACTGATTTCTAAAGGCCACCAACCTTGTTGGGTCCTGGGAATGAGCAGGGTATTATTTAATGTAAATAAATCAGCGAGTGTTTATCCTTCCATGCATTCTTCAATCATCTACAGGCAAAGAGAGAAGTGGCAATGATGACATTTTTAGAGCTATGAAGTTGGAATATACAAGAGAAGCTGAAAGCTTTCAATTAATGATTTCTTAGGCTTTAAGTCAGGGTGACCCTTCAACAAAAAACGGCTTTAGCCACCACTTGCTGGGGAGAGGTGCTGGGCTTTCTACACAACTCTCTGGGACTCCAAACTGTCAGCATAAAAACAGCAGCCCAAATCAATGTTCTCTATTGTTCATTAGTTACCGAAATGCTTTTCCCAAATATACACATAGCTGAAAGATACCTTCTTTCAAAACGTTTTAAACCATTTTTAGTCCATGAATCTTAGTCCATCTTTAAAGGGCACCCATTTTTTTCAATCCACATATTTCAGTCGATTTCATTGGGCACTGATACCATCACCAGCAAAACCCTAATTAATTGGGAAGAATGACATTTCCATTAAAATTCTTTTTGAAAAATGATTTATGCACCTGGCTGATAAAAATTTCAAACAGGGCAAAACGATATGGAGTGGAAAGCAAACTTCTATCGACCTCTGGAACCCAGTCTCCCAATCTTTTTCATAGAAACATCCAGTGTTAAATTTCTTGGATATCCTTCTAGAAATAGTCTATGTATATGTAAGTGCACACACACACAAGAAGTCTTTTAAAAATTTATGGAAAATGCATATTATGAAAATTCTATGCATGGATTTTCATTTTTCTTGCACCAAAATAAACTCATACTAACCTGTTATAACATGTCTGGACAGAATCTCGTTGAGGCAGTAAGAAGAATAAGACTTCAGTTTGAAAAGCGCCTCTGTCAGAGCAACATGAATTCTGCTAAAATTGAAGCAAGAACAAACTTCAGGCCGGGCACGGTGGCTCACGCCTGTAATCCCAGCACTTTGGGAGGCTGAGATGGGCGGATCACGAGGTCAGGAGATCCAGACCATCCTGGCTAACACGATGAAACCCCGTCTCTACTAAAAATACAAAAAAATTAGCCAGGCGTGGTGGCGGGCGCCTGTAGTCCCAGCCACTCGGGAGGCTGAGGCAGGAGAATGGCGTGAACCCGGGAGGCGGAGCTTGCAGTGAGCCGAGATTGCGCCACTGCACTCCAGCCTGGGGGACAGAGCGAGACTCTGTCTCATAAAAAAACAAAAAACAAAAAAAAAAAAACAAAAAAAAAACTTCAAATCTAGGGTGAAGCTTGGATGGAAGAATAGTGAAATCATTGAAACGGCACAAAAAGTGTATGTGGACACTGCCCCAAAGAAATCAACAGATTACACGCGGCTAATTCATTTTAAGAAGAGATGACACAGTGTTTAAGATGAAGCCCACAGTAGCAGACCATTCGCATACATTTTTGAGGAAAAAGTTAGTATTGTTGGCTCATGCCTATAATCTCAACACATTGGGAGGCCAAGGTGGGAGGATCGCATGAGCCCAGGAGTTTGAAACCAACCTGGGCAACATAGTGAGACCCCCATCTCTACACAAAATTTAAAAATTAGCCTAGTGTGGTGGCACAGGCCTGTAGTCCCAGTTACGTGGGAGGCTGAGGTGGCAGGATCACCTGAGCCTTGGAGGTCAAGGCTGCAGTGAACCACTATTGTGCTACTGCACTCCAACCCGGGCAACAGAACAAGACCCTGTCCCAAAAATAATAACAATAATAATAATATTGTCTGTGCCCCAATTACAGAGGACTGACAGAAGCATAAACCTAATTATAAACCTAATCAGCATAAGCCTAATTATAGCCAACACCATAGACATCTCAGTTGGTTCAGCTTACACAATTCTGAATGAAAAATTAAAGTTGAACAAACTTTTCACTGAAAAGGTGACAAAGTCACTGCACTCAGATCAGCTGCAGACAAGAGCAGAGCTTTCAATGGAATTTTTAAAGAAGTGGGATCAAGATCCTGAAGCATTTCATTGAAGGATTGCAATAGGAGATGAAACACGGCATTACCAGTATCATCCTGAAGACAAAGCCCAGTCAGAGCAATGACTACCAAGACGTGGAAGTCGTTCGGTCAAAGCAAAAGCAGACTGATCAAGAGCAAAGATCAGGGTAACAATTTTTGGAGATTCTCAAAGCATTGCTGTTGACTTTCTGGAAGGCCAAAGAATGATAACATCTGCTTCTTATGAGTGTGTTTTGAGAAAGCCAAAACTTTAGCAGAAAAACTCCCAGGAAAACTTCACCGGAGAGTCCCTCTCCACCGTGACGATACTCCTGTTCATTTGTCTCATCAAACCAGCACGATTTTGTGAGTTTCAGTGGGAAATCATTAGACATTCCGCATACAATCCTGATTTGACTCCTTCTGACTTTTTTTTTTCTAATCTTAAGAAATCTTTAAAAGATACCCATTTTTCTTCAGTTAATAAGGTAAAAGGCCGGGCGCGGTGGCTCAAGCCTGTAATCCCAGCACTTTGGGAGGCCGAGACGGGCGGATCACGACGTCAGGAGATCGAGACCATCCTGGCTAACACGGTGAAACCCCTACTAAAAAATACAAAAAACTAGCCGGGCGAGGTGGCGGGCGCCTGTAGTCCGGGCGAGGTGGCGGGCACCTGTAGTCCCGGCGAGGTGGTGGGCGCCTGTAGTCCCAGCTACTTGGGAGGCTGTGGCAGGAGAATGACCTGAACCCGGGAGGCGGAGCTTGCAGTGAGCCGAGATCGGGCCACCGCACTCCAGCCTGGGTGACAGAGCAAGACTCCGTCTCAAAAAAAAAAAAGGTAAAAAAGATTACATTGATATGGTAAATTCCCAGGACCCTCAGTTCTTTAGGGATGCACTAAATGACTATCACTGCTTACGAAAGTGTCTTGAACTTGATGGAGCTTATGTTGAGAAATAAAGTTTATATTTTTGTTTTTATCTTTTAATTTTTTCCATAAACTTTTTGAAGTCCCCTAATGCAGCAGTCACCAAACTTTTTGGCACCAGGGACCAGTTTCGTGGAACACCATTTTTCTACAGACAAGCATGGGTGGAGGATGGTTTTGGGATGAAACTGTTCCATCTCAGATCATCAGGCATTAATTAGATTCTCATAAGGAGTGCATAACCTGGATCCCTCACATGGGCAGTTCACAACAGGGTTCACACTCCTGTGAGGATCTAATGCCCGCTGATCTGACAGGAGACAGAGCTCATTCGCTTGCCTATTACCTTCTGCTGTACGGCCTGATTCTTAATAGGCCATGGACCAGTAGCAGTCTGCTGCCTGGGGATTGGGGCCCCCTGCCCTAGTGTGTGTGGGTGTGTGTGTGTGTTTGGTGTGTGTGTATTCCCCTCCCCTTCCTTACATATACTCTTACATTCTTCATTGAAACTTAACAGATATTGTGAAGTTTGCTGCAAATCTGTACAGCTGCACTATATTTCATAATATGACTGTCCCATAATTTGCCCAGCCTCTTCTGAATAGACATAATGGTGGTTTTCAGTTTTTTACTTCCACAAACATACTTTTGCACATATGTATGAATAGGACTACAGAATCAATTCCTTAAAGTGGAATTACAGAATCAGAGGATATGTGAGTTTTCATTCTAATAGACATTGCCAAATGGTGACACTTAACTTTTGATGAGAACTGCCAAAAGTAAAGTATTTGTTCATGCCAGAAACAAGAGTGAAGACAGCATTTTATTTTAAATTTTAATACCTCAGGCAAGCAAGTAGCATATTTATTCATGAAACTCATTTGCCCCAGTCTTGCCCATCTAAAACACATACACATTGTTACGAACCCATTCAAAACACACTTGTGACAACAGCTTACCCAATAAGGAACTTGCCAGAAGTTTCCTATCACCAAATTGTATGAGTATTTGTCGCAATGGAGTTAGCTTGCACGCTCTCTACTTTGCCCCGGCTGTGTTTACTACGTTTCATGGCCCTGTTAGTAACACTGTCTTTTCTTTTGTAACCAAAGGTCAGTTTGTGACCCTGCTCCACTCCCCACCTCCTCTGCCTTAGTTTCTCCTCGCCTTAGTTTCATCATAAGAGTAACCAGTCTTAAAGTGTCAGGGCAGGCACATTATTGATGTATCAGTGAAGAGCCCCTGGGCGCAGTGGAACTTGAATTTGATTTTCTATTACCGGTGAGGGTGAGTTAGTAAACAGACAGCCTTGTACTCTGTTCAGTGGCTTCCCTTGTTGCCTTTGTAATGGAAAAAGTAGAGACCCAGAACATTCTCCCGTTTCTCTAGTGTTTACTCAACACACACTCTGTGCTACCATCCCCATTTGTGGCTTCTTTCCTATTTGCTCTTGTAACATGAGAAACAGTGTGGAGGTTTTATGCTTGTTTTGTAACCAGCTATAACCATTTCCTTTTCTCTGCCTCTGACTATAAACACATTTCCTTCCTGGTAACCATTGAAAATCTATATCCGACCAGGTTGAAACCGAATGAAGTCATTTTGGTTCCATCGGTGACAACCAATTAAATATAATTCTGTTTACATTTAGAATGGGTTGTAAATTTAAGAAAATGACTTAAGCCCTACTTAAAATATTTTTTGGCTCATAAAACCACGAAATAATTTCTGTAATATGAGTAATGAAGAAGCTTCATATTTACATTTACCTTTGAATTGCTCTCAAAGAGCCAGAGACTGGACATAAAAAACAAACAAACAAAAGATTCAGACTCTGCAAGAAAGCTATTTCACTATCACCATGCTGTGAGCTGGTTAAGCTCCTTAGCTCAGATAGCCCTATTTTCTTAGGGAGCAATGGAAAAAACAGATCTCCTACTTAAAAATAACAGTAAAAACAAGGAACACACTGCACTATGTTGGTAAACCTCAAACTCACGTAAGTCAGTCACCTGCCCAAATGGGAGTTTAGAAGTTGGTGCTACTACTCTTAGTCCCACCATAAGAGGTCACCAGAAAACAGGATCCTGAGTTCTAGGAAAAGGGATAAGAATAGACAACAGGTGGGAGCCACCAAACTATTCCAGACCTGGTGACAGAAACCTTATAAGGAAAGCTCCAAATACAAATAACTGACCAAACGCCTCCACACAGTGGAAAGGCTTCAAAATCAATAAAGACAACGCCCCACTTCTGAGCACTTACAACAAAGATGCAGACATATCTTTGGCAATGGACTTTTTTATTGAGTTCTATCTCCTTTTCTTCACAAGCGTGTATTAAGCACATTTTATGTGTTGTATTTTCACTGGGTGTTGTACAAAGACTAAAAAGTCATCAACTCTGCCCCATAGTGGCTGGTCGTTAAATGTTGTAAAATAAATGAATCTGTGAATGTGTTCATGTGTGAATGAATGAATGAAATAAAGCTTTTAATATGGTCACGGGAGAAAACACAGCTTTAATTTTCTCCACTTGTGGGGGTGGTATGTACAGAACACAGTGGAGTGCGTGGCCAGTTCTACCCAGCGTAGTGTGGCAAGACCTCAGACTTGAGGTGACGATTGGGTGTTGGTCAGATGAAAGGAGGAGTTTAATGTAGACAAGTAAAAGACCACGGAATGAGCAAAAGCCTAAAGCAGAGATCAGCAAAATACAGCCCGTGGACCAAATCCCATCTGCTGCCTGTTTTTGTAAATAAAGTTTTATTTGAACAGAGCCGTGCTCATGCATTTATATTTTTTCCATGGCTGCTTTCACACTACAATAGCAGCACCAAGTAGTTGCAACAGAGACCACATGACCCAGGAAACCAAAAATATTAACTATCTGGTCCTTTACAAGTAAACGTCTGCCGCCCTCTGGCCTAGAGTTATGAAAGAACTGAATATTCAGGAACCTGTAGGGAAGTCCTAATAGTTGACACTTGTAGTCCAAAAAGGGGCTCAGTGAGAGAAGAGACAAAATGGTGAATGGAGGCCAACCCTGAAGGTTCTCCTGTGCCATATTAAGAAATTCAGTTTTGCTGGCCGGGCGCAGTGGCTCACGCCTGTAATCCCAGCACTTTGGGAGGCCGAGGCGGGCAGATCACGAGGTCAGGAGATCGAGACCATCCTGGCTAACATGGTGAAACCCCGTTCTACTAAAAACATAAAAAAATTAGCTGGACGTGGTGGTGGGCACCTGTAGTCCCAGCTACTTGGGAGGCTGAGCCAGGAGAATGGTGTGAACCCAGGAGGCGGAGCTTGCAGTGAGCTGAGATCTGGCCACTGCACTCCAGCCTGGGCAGCAGAGTGAGACTCCGTCTCAAAAAAAAAAAAAAAAAAAAGAGAGAGAGAAATTCAGTTTTGCTCCTTTAGGAAATGGGTAACAAGAGCAGTTTTGCTCTTAGAAATATCTCTCAGGGATCAGGATAGAGGAGAGAGATGCAAGATTGCAGGAGGAGATCAGTTCTCCAAACTTCACATCTCATAAATTCCTTGATGCAACAAACACTGAAAAGCTTAATGCTGTCATTATGCCTCTTGCTCTATCCTTGGGAAACAGAACCTGGCACACAGACATGCTCAATCAGTATTTATTGAATAAAGGAATTAAGGAAAGAATAAAGACAATATTGTAATGGCATCATTATTAAATGGTTTTCTGAATAGGCTGCCTCTCTATGAGACAAATAGCTGAGATTCTCACAGATTTCCAGTTTCCATACTAGCAGGCATTGAGATCCAGGCACAAGGAGGTTAATAGTGAAACACAAGCCAGAGAGAAATTCCTCCCCTTCTCTCTGGTGCCAACATCATCAAATACCAGTCACTAGCCAAACCTGTGTTTATTCCATGCCCTGTGGCCTAATGAGAGGGGATGGGACAAGAAGCAGCTCTGCTAATAACTGTCATGAAAATAATAATATCACTTGGCTTTATGCACCAACTTTCACTGGAAGATCTTGAATCATTTTTTTTCTCTTGCATAACTATTATTTCCATTTTATTTCCACTAAAGGAGAAGCCAAACCACACAGAGAGGTTGTGACTTGTCCAAGGTCATGGAGCAAATCAGAAGAGCAGTTTTTAAAAGCTGAGAAGAATATCAGGGGATGTGAAATCCAGTTGCCTTCCCAGCCTAGAATGGGCTGGGTTCATGACTCAGTAAGACACACGACATTACCTAAGCTCAGTGTCTCCTAAAATGAGTCACGCTAAGGAAGACTCAGGGCCTGGGGGGCTGTGTCAGACACACGTTTTCAGTAGTCACTCATTGTTCCTGCCCATCAGATTTTAACGTCTGTCATCATAGGCAGGGCATCTTGGGAGGTTTAGCCTACAGAATTGGGGAGGTCTGCCTTGGGGGTGTCTGTCTTTTCTGGATGTTTACCCAGCTGTCAGTTCCTATGAAGCCCAGGTCTTAGCCGTGGCTTCCATTCGGTCCATGATGATTCTGGTATTTGCCTGTTGTCGCAGCATAATTACTAATAAATCCTTTTTTTACTCTAAGAAATGCCCCAGTTTGGACTATAAATTAATTATATGGTCACTCTAACTGACAAATCAAGAAGCATCTATGCAGAAACCGAAAGCCCTCTTTTCATCATGATGGGTCTATCTCAGCCACTTTTGTTTCAAGGACTTAGAATCTTGAACTCACAATAGGCCCAAACTCCCAGTCAGTTAAGGAATCTCCTCCAAGCTACATAAATGTTCCTGGTCATAGAGTTAGCTATACAGTCCATAGACCAGTTAATTACTAATTGTGAGTAATCACTTCCTTACCTTGTACCAAAATCTGCCTTCCACATCTTTTATACAATGATCTTAGCACTATTCTCAAGAAGATGAAAACTCAATTCTCCTTCCCAGTCCCATAAGAGAACCCCCTTAAGTCCTCTGTAATCCAGCCCAAACACCACCAAGCATCAGGAACAAATTCTAAACAGCATTTGGGAATGTAGCTTTGGAGTCAGACATACCTGGATTCGGATCTGGGCTCCATCACTCCCTAGCTAGATAGCCTTTGGTAAATACTTAACTTCTCCAATTTCACTTTATTTGTCTGTAAATTTTAACAAACATTAACTACTTAAGCTAGGCACGACTGGTTATGGAACCAATAGCTAGTTCCCTTTTCTTTCTTACTAACCAAGGGGCTCACTTAAATGCTCTTGGATTACCCAGCTTTCTTGCAGCTAGATGTGGTCATGCAATGCAGTTCTGGACAAGGAGCTGCAAGACGAGGTACCAGCTGGAGTTTCTGAGAAAGCCTGTTAGAGGGCACACATCCAGCTTGCATTCACCTTGTCAGTTTGTGCTACTTAGCTTCTCCCTTCTTTCAAATACTTTCTGCCTAAAAATTAGTTGTGAAGCACAAAATAGAACAGCTATGCTGCATACATGAGGAAGAAAGCCTCCAGCAAAAGAGACTGGGTTCTTGATGGCACCACGGGGCCTGCATACTCACCCTGAAATGCTTACAGCTGGACTTCCTATTACATGAGAAAAATAAATCTCCATTGGTTAAACCATTGAAATTGGGTTTCTGCTACTTGCAGTCAAACCAGTCCTAAATGACACATACTTCAGAAGGTTGTTTTAAACATAAAATGAACTTACTATGGTGCCCAGCACAAAACATATAGTGAATGGTTTGCTATTATCACTATCATAATTATTATCATTGCTTCTCATTTCCATAGACCTTAGAGAGAGGGGCAAGAACATGTAGCTATAGCAATCCTTCCAACCTCTGATAGCACCGATACAAAAATATCTGTGATCTCTTAAGCACACACAAAGAAGTCAGTTGCTGATGTTTCAACAAGTGCATCTCTGTTAGTGGCTAATGAAGCCAGTTCTTCAAAACACCAGATCCTGAGAGCACAAAGAAATGAAATTCCACCTGGCTGGCAGGTCAGGGAGCAAGTTCTTTCCTGTAGTGAAGGGTGAGCCTGGTTTCCTTTCTGGACAGGGAATCCATCCATATCGTATTGTGCATCTCCTGGAAGTGCTGTCCTCTCTGAATGACAAGCAAAGCACAACACTTTAAGGATGTCATTATTTCATGGGAAGAGAGTTTCTGCTCAGAAACCAAAGCCATACCTAAAACCAGCTGAGCTTAGGAGCACATGTTCAAGTGGAGCACTGGGAAGTGGAATGAGCTTTCTATAACCTTACTGAAGCATCTGCCAAGATCAGACAAGGATGGGACCAGCCATGCATTATTCCCTGGAGTCCACCAAGCCACAGATTTGGGTTCACGGGGGCCTATCATGGTATTCATCCCACCTCCACCTACTCCCTACTCCACTCTGCAGATACAAAGAGTGGTGAAGTGAAAACACACACACATACACACACACACACACACACACACACACACGACAAAAGAAAACATCAAGTTTCAGAGTTCAACAGACCTAGGGTTCAAATTCCGGCGGGTCACTTACAAACCAGATACTTTTGGGCAGACCATTTGCCCTTTCTGAGCTGCAGTTTTTGTATCTGTAAAATAGATAAGAGTTTCACAGGTTTGCAGAGGATTGAAGGAGAAAGTCTGTGTGTACCTGGTACAGGGTTATCATTAGTCCCTCTTTCCCTGTCAGCAGGATGGCGCTGGCTGACTTTTTGTATTCACCACCCAAGCCCAAGGAGTGGACCCAGCTCAGGTCACTGCCACCAAGGGCAGCTTGTTTGTTGCCTTCTACCCGGTGCATCATCATCCAAGTTTTTGGGCCACACTTGGGGAGCCAAAGCCTTCTCCAAAGCTGAGGTCATAAAGCAGAAAAAGACAAAGCTCTGCTTTCAGAAAGCAGGTTTGGTTGGCAGTGAGCAAAGCCACCTCTCTATAGACAATCTGCCCTTGGGTATGGGAGGGAGTCCCCAGCAAATCCAGCACAAAGTGGCTGGCCCGCTCAGCCCTCCCACCCACCACAGCCATGCACAACACCTGGACAAACCTCTAAGGCCTGGGAAGCAGCTTCGCCCAACCTCTCCATCTCTGGCACAGCCCCCTTGGGGCATAGCCTCAGGCAGGATGGAATATGACAGTCACAAGATTCACACCTCTAGCCACGAAACATACTCTTCTCCCTACGTCACCTGGCAGGTGTCATCGGCAGTTGGTTTTACAGCTACAGTGGCACACACAGCATTTTCTTCACCTCTGTGTTACAGGAATGGCCACTCTTACTCTCCTCACTTTTAACCACTGGAGTATCTAGGGATATTTGTCAACAGGGTTTGTGGATATTGAGACTGGCTGGATATTCATACATACATTTCTCTGCAACTCCATAAGCTGGCAACATAAGACCATGCAGAAACCAGAAATCTGGGGTCCATACATAATGACTCCATACAAAATGTGTTTTGTCATAGAGTATAAGAATAGATAAACTAGTAATAGCAAACGACGTGTATTAACTGTACTTCAGGCTCTGTGCTGAGCATGTCTCTTTCTACAACTACTATTATTATCCATTATCCCCATTTTACAAAAAAAAAATCCCTTGAGTCTTCTTGGTGTATTCTAGATTTTAATTCTTTGTAGGTTTTATATATTATAAATCTTTTCTCACTCTGTCCCCTTTTTTGTTAACTTTGTTTATTGTGTCTACCCTTTACAGAATTTTTAATTTTTAAAATATAGTCAGCTCTATTAAAATTTCAACTGATGGCTGGGCATGGCGGCTCATGGCTGTAATCCCAACACTTTGGGAGGCTGAGGTGGGCAGATCGTTTAAGGTTAGGAGTTTGAGACCAGTCTGGCCAAAAAGGTGAAACTCTGCCTCTACTAAAAATACAAAAATTAGCTGGCCATTGTGGCACAAGTCTGTAATCCCAGCTACTGGGGAGGCTGAGGAAAGAGAATGACTTGAACCCAGAAGGCAAAGGCTGCAGTGAGCTGAGATGGTATCACTGCACTCCAGCCTGGTCAACAGAATGAGACTCCATCTCAAAAGATAATAATAACAATAATTTCGACTTATGGTTTGTGTATTGAGTACCTTCTTTAACACCTCTAATATCTCATTTTAGTTTTATAATTTTACTTTTGCACTGAATTCCTCTTTGGCCTATGCTTGAGATAGTGAACCAATGAGCTGTTTCTCCACTACCAAGTAGTAGGTTTTAGGCAATCCATCCCTTCCCCACTGATTGATGGTGCCATGTTTATCCCAAAGCAGGTTCCCATGTAGACTCAAGTCTGGCTCTCACTCTCTGCTCTTTCCCTAGATACTGATCCCATACTGATTTTGTCTGGAAGGGTGAGTTTCTTCTCTCTGCTCTTCTTTTTCAGAATGACTTAGGCATCATGAACCTTTATTCCTTCATATGAATTTTAGAGTAAGTATGTCGAAGTCCTCAAAAAAAAAAAAACCTTGCAATAATTTTGTCTGAAATTACATTGAATTTATAGGTTAATTTTGAGGGAAATTAACATATTTGTATTTCAAAGATGTGGTATATATTTCTATTTATTCAGATCTCTTCAAACCAACAATTGAGTTTTAAATTTTTCTTGGTAAGTTCTTTGATAGGTTATTTTCTACATGCTTTAGAGTTTGGGAATAGTATCTTATTTTTAAAAAAATATTTCAAGAAGGTTTTGACAAAGAATAATAATCCTTAGGCCAGGCACAGTGGCTCATGCCTGTCATCCCAGCACTTTAGAAGGCTGAGGTGGGAGGATCACTTGAGGCCAGGAGTTTGAGACCAGCCTGGGCAACATAGTAAGACCCTGTTTCTACAAAAAAATTAAAAAGTACCCAGGCATGGTAGTGGGTACCTGTAGTCCCAGCTATCCAGGAGGCTGAAGTGGGAAGATTGCTTTAGCCCAAAAGTTTGAGGTTGCAGTGTGCTGTGATCTCACCAATGCATTCCAGCCTAGGCAACCCTGTCTCAAAAAAAAAAAAAAAAAAGCAAAACAAACAAACAAACAAACAGAAAAGGAATAACAATTGTTTAACAGTAATCAGGTATTCATCATCTCTGCTGAAGTCTCTTATTTTATTTAGTCTATTGATTAAATATGCTTATTTTATTTTATTTAGTCTTATTTTATTTAGTCTATTGATACAACCTTTTATTTCTTTTTTCTCTCCTTTTCCTTTTTTCTTATCTTCCTGTCTTGCCCAGAAACTGCAAATACAAAACAATTAAAAGTTAACTGCTGTTAAACAGTAACAATAAAAGCAGGTTGTATCTAAATTTTCTTTTAAATCCCATTGTATGACCCTTTACAACTTTCAAATAACTTCCATACCCATTACACCATTTGTGTTTCATAAACACCCATTAGTAGGGAGAATAGGTATATGGCTCATTTTATGATTAATATTCAATATGGTTGGGTTTTGGAGGATCACAAAACGAGAAAGGATCAAAATTCATATTCAGGTCTTTAAAGCTTCAAGTTCTCTCACTATAACAAGCTGATTTATATCTAAACAAAGTATATAAAACTACATGATTTAATTCAGTAACACTGAATTTTAATTTAAGTCTCATTCCATCCTGAAAAAGATGATCTGATATCATCCTATCATTTTTAAAGAAAATTGTATCAGCTGATATTAAACGCCTAAACATTTTCAAGGTGTAAGAGCCATATGACCATTATCAATTAGGGTTGTAATTCTACTAAGAATTTGGGCCGGGCACAGTGGCTCAAGCCTGTAATCTCAGCACTTTGGGAGGCCGAGACAGGCGGATCACGAGGTCAGGAGATCGAGACCATCCTGGCTAACACGGTGAAACCCCGTCTCTACTAAAAAATACAAAAAACTAGCCGGGCGAGGTGGCGGGCGCCTGTAGTCCGGGCGAGGTGGCGGGCACCTGTAGTCCCGGCGAGGTGGTGGGCGCCTGTAGTCCCAGCTACTTGGGAGGCTGTGGCAGGAGAATGACCTGAACCCGGGAGGTGGAGCTTGCAGTGAGCTGAAATCCGGCCACTGCACTCCAGCCTGGGCGACAGAGCGAGACTCCGTCTCAAAAAAAAAAAAAAATTGGGTCTATACCATAGCAAAACAATCAGTTAATTTGGTCAGTTTAGGTAAACAGGTCAGTTTTGTGGGAAGGAGGGAAATTAGGTAAGAAATATTCATCAAATTAATTTTACTAACATTGCAATACAACTAAAAATTTTATTTGGTTGGGCATATTTAAACATTTAAAAGCTGCTGTAAAGATAATATTGTTACCTCATTTTTATAAGAAGAAAAAGCTAAGTAAATCAATTTCTTGGTTGTGCAAAAATAGCCCAAGGGGAAGTGACAGACCTGTGAACAGAACTCATGGATTAAACCTGAGCTTGGTCTACCAGTTCTCTGTAATCAAGTCCCATGATTCACTGATGGAAATCAATGACTCTTAAACTCACTGAATGACAGACACCTCAACAGACACACATCTGTGGATTCCCATAGCTCCTTTCAAAGTAACCATCAGGAAGCAATTACAGAGTGCATCTGTCTCTAACAATGAAGGTATTTTTCCTTCCATTTCTTGCATCTTCTCTTAGGGAATGTGTAACTGATCATCCTCTCTAAATGGTGCTGTTACTTGGAATGTACAAAGTATGCTGACTTATGAAAGAGTCCCAGGCTTAGACAGCAGGAAAACACAAATAAAGCTGTACTCAAAGAAGAAGAATCAAAGTATCTCAGAAGAGGAAACCAAAAAATTGTCATCTTTCTTAAACACAGCTTTGCAAGATGAGTGATAAAATACAGTAATGTAACTAAGCAGGAGGCTTACATAACTGTGAAAAAAAAAAAAAAAATAAGGGGCAAGGAACTGTTCCAAATCCATTGTATTTATTAGAACCTCTGATTTCCTTTGAAATGGCATATGCAATGAAATTTACTGTGAGCTAGCTAACAAAAAAAAAAAAAAAGAAGTTTTTATGGGAAATAAGTATTGTCAGAAAAACTAATAGATTCTATTTTAAATCCTCAAGATTATAAAATTGAGCTTTTAATAGATGAAGAAAAATAAAGGCTCCAGAACAGAGGCATCACGGAGGCAGTGATTTCTATTTAATCTCTTATCTGCCAAAGAAAAAAAAAAATCACCTCAATTGAAACTAATATAGTTTTCTGTGGCAGAATATATCACAACAGCTAATAATGCAGTGGCTGTCTGTATTAAGTGAATTTTCTCTTTGTTAAAAAAAAATACCCATGTTTGTTAAGCACGTGAACTATACAAGTTTATATTTGGCCAACTCCTGTTCCCCCACCTGTTCATTCAGGCATTCGCCCTAAGGACTTACAAAGCAAATGAATGTATCTGTAGGGAATGGGTAAAAATAAACTGAACTATTCTTGTAACACTATCAAAAATGATCTGACCAAATAGAAGATCACATTTCATGAGGCAAAGTAGTCAAATGAGATGTTTCCTCACGTTTTACGATTGGTTTGGCTTATTCACTGCGTATAAAATAGCTGACCTTCATTCCAGGAGAATGAGCAACAACCAAATTTAATGCTATTTGCTCAGGGGTTCAAATCTGGTTTCATTGCCTCTGAGGCAAAGTTTCTAAATGTGCTACTGTTACACAGAGACCCAATGCTTGGCACATAACTAAGGAGGAACATTTAAGTCAATGGACACTATATCAGCTTTGTGGGTTAATCATGTTATTTCAATGTGTTCCTCTCTCTGGGAATAAAGTTCAAGTAGAACTTGGATAAGTTATTAGCTTTTGGAGTTGGCATATATTTTTTTTTTGAGTAAGCACATATATATATTTTTTGAAGTAAGCATATTTTTGTGCTTCTTATATATGTATAATGCTTATTATATATAATACATAAAAAATATTCTCTATAATAAGAAGTTCCCAGCTGGGCGCAGTGCCTCATGCTTGTAATCCCAGCACTTTGGGAGGCCGAGGTGGGTGGATCATGAGGTTAGAAGTTCGAGAGCAGCCTGACCAACATGGTGAAACCCTGTCTCTATAAAAAATACAAAAATTAGCCAGGTGTGGTGGTTCACGCCTGTAATCCCAACTACTCGGGAGGCTGAGGCAGGAGAATCGCTTGAACCTGGGAGGCAGAGGTTGCAGTGAACCAAGATCGTACCACTGCACTCCAGCCTGGGTGACAGAGCGAGACTCAGTCTCAAAAAAAAAAAAAAAAAAAAAAAACAAGACGTTCCCAAGGGCAGGCAATTATAAAATCAACCAGTACTATCACTCCCTGGCTCACTATACTTTAGCCATATTGGCAATGGATTGCTTGAAAAACCTAGTCGTGGTTGATTGAATCATCGTTCACAATTTTTCACATCTTTCCCATGTTAAATGATTTATCCACATTCATCTACATTATTCCCAAATACCACCCACAATGGGTAAAATATTTTCCCCATCCCATTGATTTTGGGCTGGGCCGTATGGCCTCCTTTAGCTAATGAAGTGTTCCTGAACATATTAAGAGGCCTTAAATGTGCTTGTGTGATTCCATTTGGGCTCCTGTGCTCCTATCGTGTGCTATGTAAGGAACATGTTCCCAGAAGTTATTGGTCAACACAAGATGAGTAACATACAAGGGAGACCTGAACCCTGGAGTTCAGCCAAGCCCTACCAGTTGCAGCTGACCCACAGACTCATGTGGGAGGAATAAATGCTTATTGTTTCAAACTAGAGTTGTGGATAGCTGGTTGCAGCACACTGCTATAGCAAAATCTCAGTGCCTTCGCACATACCCTTCCCTCTACTAGAAATCGTCTTGCACGACCACTGTTTGCCTAGTTAATTCCTACTTATGCTTCAGATCTCAGTTTAAACGTCTTGACCACAGGACAGATGTCACAAACCAGATTACCTCCCCATTCACATCCTGGGTTTCCTCTTTCGTGAGATTCATCACATTTACAACGTTTGGCTTCATGGCATTCAACTAGAATACAAGCTTCTTTAAGCGGTGGGACCACAATGTATTTTCATTGGTATTATTCCTAGCACACGACACACAATGCTAATACGAAGTAGATTTAATAAATATTTGTTACATGATTTTTTTAAAAAAGTCATGTGGTTCTACTATGTAAGAGTTAGAAAAGCAACTTAATTTGTATGAGTTTTGGTTTTCAGCAACTATAACACAAACACAATAACACCTATCTCCTAAAACAGTGAAGATTAAATAAACCAACCATTAAATTTAATGAATTTGAGGAAAGACTTATAAGTATCTGACACATAGGTGCATAAAAGGCACTTGATAATTGACAGCTTTTATTATGGTTGGAAAGTTAAATATATTTGCCCTCTGTCTAAGAACTTGCTTTATTTTGAAGCAATATTTTTGCAAGTCAAAAAAAGAAAAAAATTAGATTAGATTGCTACTTATGATTATTTAATTTGGATATTTCAAAGTATCCTGCTTACTTCCCAGGCTCTGACTTCCTTTTAGAAGCACTTTCAGGTAGAATTCAGCTAAGAAGAAACAGGGTGGAGATTGATACTTTTGTTTATTTCAAACATTTGTCATTAAATGACTCTATCCTTTTAAAAAAGAATGAAATTCATTTTTGCTATTTACGTTTATTTCTATTTGTATTCCTTCCTACCACTTTTGCCATTTAAAATTTTTTTTCCCTGCTTAATTAATTTTTTAGAGTTGGCACTTATTTATTTTCAAAATGTTTTTCTTCATTCCTACAAATAGCTTTTGGAATAGGATTTTATACAACCTAAATCAGTTTTTTTCTTTTGCCAAAAACAACATATATCCACTACAAAAAATTAGAAAATACAGGTAAGTGTAAGGAAGGGAGATTTAAATGTTTATAATCCTGCCACACAGAGATATCCACTGTACATTCCTCCAAATAGTTTGATTCAAATGCATATTTTTAATAATGGTGGAATTATATTGTACATTTACCCTTTTGAAGTTAATATTTCATTTAATTACCACAATTATCTTTCTATGCCAATAAATATTCATCTACATCTTCTATTAGTAGCCTTCCATCATAACGTCATTTACCTGAGCAATTCCCTGTTGTTGGAAATTTAGTACATTTTACTTTTTTCTTTTACTATTACCAGCAGTATCTTTGTGAATAAATGAAGAGATAACGAGTTACCCAAACCTTTAGAAAACACCATGTAATGGGGTCTTGCAGTGCAGAGCAGAACAGATCATTAGCCCAGCTGTAATCCAGTCCTTTCCTTGCATTTCTTATTGTGAGTCTAATACCATCACTGGAAAATAATAAAGTTTGGTAGGTGGGCTAAACTAGAATAAGAGAATTTGAGGCAACACTTTCATTTCTAGTATCAATAATGAATGTGCAAACCAGAACCTACAAATCGACTCGTGATCAAAAATACCTTAACAGAAAGCAGGAATTCTGAAATGGGAATAAGGGAAACAGAAGGAAACCTACAGACCACTGTTGTTCTCACTATCTGCAGCTACCATGTCCATATTTGTTTTGACAAACATTCCTTTCCCACACTCTGGTCTCTGGTATCATGAGCACTGACATTCCCATTTTCCAGATAAAGGCACTGAGGCACACACAGACGGGCTGAAGACAGTGTCCACAGTGCCACAGTTAGTAGCACAGCCAGGATCTGAGCCTGTGTGTTCTGGCTCACAGACAAGTGCTCTTTTTATGCTCACAGAGTTCTCAGTAATACCGGGAATTATTCAGAAAAGGGAACAGGGCGCAATGCAGCAGGGAGATTAGCAGAAACAGAATTCTCCTGAGAGTCAGCATGGAGGCTTTTGTTAGCTACTCAACACTGGTCTAACATCCACGGTAAGAGGATCGTAAATACCTCTATTCACCTCCCGAGGGCAATATCAGCATTATTGCTTATTTAGAAAGTTGTCCCTGTAAGAGCTTTGATATTCTCAAAGGAAAGGTGCTGCCGAAAAGTGAAAATATTTTCTGTGCTTCCACTATGCATGTGAGAGAAAGGGGATTTGGATCAGGTAAAAGAATTATTGGCAGGCACATCAATTCTTTGTCTAATCATATTAGGATAATACTCCTGAGCTCCTTGAATGGAGGCATCATGAATACCTGTCGTGCTTAGCACATACCTTACAAAACAGTGAAAATCTTACTCAACACAATCAGAACTGCTCATTCATGAGCTAATCAGTAATGTCAGTCAAGAAAAAAAAAGGGGATACATTTATGTTGTAAATGTGATCACTCTACAGTTTCTTCCCGCTCGATGCACAGAAGAAATCAGTTCACTGACACCATGGTATTGGAGTGAAGAATGAGTTTAATTAATGCAGGGCCACCCAGTGGAAGCACTGGCATTATCACTCAAGCTGGTCTCCCCGAAGGCTCAGAGGCTAAGGTTTTCCAAGGATAGTTTGGTGGGCCAGGGACTAGAGAATGGGCGTTCTTGACTGGTTGGGGACGCAATCAGAGGAATGTGAAAAAAATAATCTTCATGTGCTAAGTTGGCCTCTGGGTGGGGGCCACAGGACAGGTTGAGTCATGAGTCACAAGTCCAGGTAGGGTTAGCAGGTTGCCAGAATGCAAAAACCTGAAACACATCTCAAAAGATCAAACTTAGGTTCTACAATAGAGATGTTATCTATAGGAGCAACTGGGGAAGTCATAAATCTTGTGACCTCTGGCCACATGACTCCTCAGCAATAAGAGATGATAGAAACTCTGCCTATACCTTAGCAGAATTCAGGCCCCTTCCATAATCCTAATCTTGTAGCTTTTCATTCGTCTTACAAAGGCAGTTTCAGTCCCTGAACAAGGAGATGATCAGTTTTAGGTAGGTATTATGGTCCTTGTTTCAAAGTTAAACTATACACTAAATTCCTCCCATGGTTAGCTTGGCCTACACCCGGGAATGAATGAGGACTGCCAGCCTGTGAGGCTAGAAGCAAGATGGAGTCAGCCATGCTAGACTTCTCTCACTGTTGTAATCTTTGCAAAGGTGGTTTCATAAACATTATATTTTACTTATTTTTTTAATCTTTTTAAGATGGAGTCTCGCTCTGTTTCCCAGGTTGGAGTGCAGTGGTGTGATCTCAGCTCACTGCAACCTCCATCTCCTGGGTTCAAGTGATTCTCCAGCCTCAGCCTCCCGAGTAGCTGGTATCACAGGCATGTGTCATCACACCCGGCTAATTTTTTTTGTATTTTTTTAGTAGAGGTGGGGTTTCACCACATTGGCCAGGATGGTCTTGAACTCCTGACCTTAGGCGATCCGCCCACTTCGGCCTCCCAAAGTGCTGAAATTACAGGAGTGAGCCACCGCACCTGGCCCATAAACATTATATTTTAAATTAAATAAATATAAATGTATTTGCCAATCTGGTGGAAGGCCGTGGTTCTTTCTCTCACTATAGATTCACTGGCAAGGGTCCAATACCACTTTTTTTGCCTAAACCACACCCATAAGATCTCATTTTTCATTTCCAATTTTTCTTTCTTTGTAGTGGGTGAGAACTTAAAGACACTCATGAGCAAAATACTGTAGAGTTTATTATTTTTCCTAATCTCTTATTGTTAACTAATTTAACATTAGTGAGTCTTTCCAAAGCATTCCAGTTAAATGTCATTGTAGTAATTCTCTCTCTTCACTCTCATATTATTAAAGTAATATTAAAGTAAACAGCATAATTTTAATAACAAGTAAAACTAGCACAAATATGTCAGGGAACAAACAATTCTGATTCTCACAAAGCACAAAATTCAACTTCTCAGAGAAGAAAGGGATCAGTGTGGACAAAGTGGACAGTTCTGTTCAGCATGTTTTGAGCACCAGCCCAAGACTTACAGAGGGAATGGACGCTGGTTCCTCCTATGAGTCGCTTAAGTAGAAGTTGGTTTAAAGAGTGCCCACCATAGTCTTTTTTTATTATTAGTTAATTATTAATATTAAGCAGTGTATTTGTGGACAATGACTGGTGACAGTCCCAGGCAGGAGTTTAAATCATATGTATCCATTCACACTCAACATTTTAAAATCCTATCCTCCCTACCCGAATAAATTTCCAGAGTCTGTCAACTTGCCTCTCTACATAATAGGTTTGAGTTCACATTATCGTGCTCGTAGGACCATAAAAGACCCTGTTACTCACCAGGGAAGCCTCTTAAGATGAGAGGGAAGAGCTAGAAGAGTAAATTAAATCTCAACTTTTATTTTCTTCCTACTACTTACAAACACTGTAAGCTTTCTTATTATTTCTTATTTTCTGCCTCCAACCATTGGAAGGTAAGTTCTGCGAGAGGAAGGATTTCATCTCCCTCACCTACCTCTATATTCTTGGCACACTTAGAAGAGTGCCTGGCACAGAGAAGTTATATAATAAATGTTTGTTAAGTGAATGATTAATTTAACCCAGGTAAACACAACATGGATGTTTGCTACACAAATTTGATCCCGCTTAATGGTTAACTTTTTGCTTTTCCATTTTTTAAATAAATTTCTACACTGTTAGAAATTTTTCAAATTTCTTGGCGAAAACACAGCATGCAAAAGGCTAGCTGGATCTTAATCTTGTCTAAATCAGGTCAGAAAAATCACTTTTATTCCAGAAAACACAAAGGGCAAAGTACAATGGCCAGAGCCACCTAACAGCTACACTCACCAGGTGTGCAAAGCGATTTAATATTGTCATTCAGAATCAGCTCTAATGAGCAATCTTGTTTATCTACAAAACTGTGAACAATCAGCTGCTAACAATTGGACCTTGTCCCCAAGCCCAGCACACTTCATGTCACCTCTCGATGCACCTACAATCTAGGACCGTTATTAGAACTTCTAATAAGGACCACGATAGAACTGCTGAGAAATAAAGAAAAAAATGAATTTCATTGTATGCTTTAAAACTTTATGTTTAGTTATTTTAAGTATATGTTTTGTTCTGGTACACTTAGATTTGCAACTGAAAAGAGAAAGGCATATCAGAAAGAAGCTTTTTGTTAAAGCAGGCTGATGAAGAAACTAATGATAGATGGAAAGCACAACTAATTTTTAGTTACCAGAGGAAGCAACAGAAAGTTTCTCCAAAAGAAAGAAAAAATAAAGAAAGAAGCAGCCAATTGGAGAATTACTTATTTTTATTATGCAAAGTAAAATGATAGTCAAGGGGCCAAGCACAGTGGCTCACACCTGTAATCCCAGCACTTTGGAAGGCAGAGGCGAGTGGATCATTTGAGGTCGAGAATTTGAGACTAGCCTGGACAACATAGTGAAACCCTGTGTCTACTAAAGATACAAAATTAGACAGGTGTGGTGGCGGGCACCTGTAGTCCCAGCTACTTGGGAGGCTGAGGCAGTTGAACCCAGGAGGTGAAGGAGGTTGCAGTGAGCCAAGATTGCACCACTGCACTCCCACCTGGGTGACAGAATGAGATTCCAACTCAAAAAAAAACAAAAACAAAAACAAAAAGATAGTCAAGGGTTTCATGCCCCACGTGTCTCTCTTTTTTTGTTTTTGAGACAGAGTCTCACTGTGTTGACCAGGCTGGAGCGCAGTGGCTCAATCTTGGCTTACTGCAACCTCTGCCTCCCAGGTTCAAGTGATTATCCTGCCTCAGCTTCCTGAATAGCCGGGACTACAGATGTGTGCCACCATGCCCAACAAATTTTGTATTTTTAGTAGAGATGAGGTTTCACCATGTTGGCCAGGCTGGTCTCGAACTCCTGACCTCAAGTGATCCGCCCACCTCAGCCTCCCAAACTGTTGTGATTATAAGCGTGAACCACCATGCCTGGCCCCACATATCTCCACAGAGTGAACATGACCATGATCTTTCTTAAAGCATCACCTTTCGTAGTCTTTCAATATAGAGTTACGGGCTTTACTTCAAACATAACCTCGTCTTCCACATTCAGCCATCAAAACCATTGAATACAATGTTTAAAACATTTTGCAAGTTCAGCACTTCTTCTCCATTCCATTGATACTGATTCAGACTCTGCTCCTCACTGCAATGAGCTGTTATAACAGCCCCTGAATGATATACTTGCCAGTGCTCTATTCTTGTGCTAATCCATCTCATGAAGCCACCAGGCTTCCTTCTGACCCAAACTCCCTGGTATACCATTTAAGGCTTTCACCCCAACTCACCTCTGAAATCCTTTTTTTTTTTTTTTTTTTTGAGATGGAGTCTTGCTCTGTTACCCAGGCTAGAGTGCAGTGGTGTGATCTCGGCTCACTGCAACCTGCACCTCTCAGGTTCAAGCAATTCTCTGCCTCAGCCTCCCGAGTAGCTGAGATTATAGGCACCCACCACCACGCCTGGCTATTTTTTTGGTATTTTTTAATAGAGATGGGATTTCACCATCTTGGCCAGGTTGGTCTAGAACTCCTGACCTCATGATCCACCCGCCTCAGCCTTCCAAAGTGCTTGGATTACAGGTGTGAGCCACCACACCCAGCCTGAAATCCTATTTCTAGTCAATCCTCCTGCAGCATATATTTTATGCTTTAGGCACAATTAGTAGATAGTGAGCTACATAAGTCTGAAGCCCAGTGGGACAGTCTGGAGCAACCGAACATTTGTAAATAGAGTAGTTCATGATTTCTGTGGCGGATACTGTGATGTGCCACTCAGATCCTTCAAGACCATGATGCTCATTCTTCCAACTGCAGAGGAGTGCGGACTCACAGCTAAATAAATCTCTCTCCAAAGAAGCTGCCTTACTCAAGCTCACATCCCCTTCACACTGGCAGCCAATATCCAGTGACTGGTTGAGGCAGAGCACAGAAGCCCAGACCCCTTGCCTTGATGGCTGATAACTCTGACGGGTGATCCCAGCTTGAGGACTCATCCCACGCCATGGGCTCTGTGTTGGCTGTATTATAGCTTACCTTCTCCTTCTGCCTAGTCCTGATTCCCTTACTTCCAAGGAACTCTTCCCTATAAAGCTCCTGCATAGAAATCTTAGGCACAGGGTCTGATTCCAGGAAACCCCACCTAAGGTGGTTTTATTTACATTTTGCTTGAAATATTATTATCTTATAAAAATAACTTGCTTTTTAATTAGTGTTTATGCTTGACCATTTCAACTTTTTTAAGGTTTCAGTTTAATTCAGAATGTTTAATTGAAGAGAAGGAACATCTATATCTTTTTTTTAAGTATTAATTCCTATCCAGCTCCACAATCAGATATTGCTTAAAATATTAGAGCCAGAACTCTGAAATCTGGCTCCATCGTTTCCCAGCTGTGTAACCGTCAGTAGGTTACACAGCCCCTCTGTGTTTCCATTTCCTCACCCATAAATTGAGGATAATAACAATAAAATGATCCTAAATAAACTGTTGGGAAGACTAAATGAGTTATCATATATAAAGCATTAAGAATGATGCTTAGTAAAAATATATGTGCTAAAATTCATTAGGGTAACACTAGCTGCTATAACAAACAGACCTAAGATTGTCCAATGACTTGACTATATAATAGATATTTCTTCCTCATTTGTTTACATGGTTTTACAAGGACTGTGTTAATAGACGCCCAGTTATCTTCAGTACATAGTTTCTCCATCCCAATTGGCCAGAAAAGGGAAAGAAAATGAAGGAGTATGTACCAGAGAATTCTACGGAGGTCATTCTTCCTGCTCAAATCCCATTGGCCAGAACATAATCACATGGCCACACCTAATTGCAAAGGAGGCTGGGAAGTGTAGGCTAGACAATGGATTGTAATGACTAGCTGTCTATACAGCAAATTTTGCTGTACTGATAATTATTGTTATCATCTCATTATTACCAACTTTCAAGCTTGGGCTCTTATCTCCACTTACCTAGAATGTTGCAAAAGCCTCCTCACTGGTCCAACTCCAGGCTATTTGCCATCCCAAACCCTTCCTCCACAACAAACCCAGAGTTATTTATCTAAAATCCAAGTCTGTACTTGTCCCTCACCATCCTCCAACTTCAGTTTAATATCCTTCTGTGACCTCCCCACTGCCTCAGGTTCCAGTCAAGTCCCCTTCAGTGCCTTCATGACTCAGTCCCTCCACATCCCTTTAGTTCATCACCAAAATCCCCACCCACCTTGCAGCAGGTGTTCATGATTTGACACCCACTTTGTGCCTGCAACAGTGCTGGACACACGCTATTCCAGTGAAGAAGGCGGGCGGGATCCCTGCTACATTTTAATGATGTAGCCAAAAAAACAAGTAAACAAATAAATATGTCATATTAAGCTATAAGGAGTGCAGTGAAGAAAGATACAGGGTTAAAAAAAAAAAAAAGGGAGTGGTGAGCTAAATGAACACGTAGTAAATAACATCTTAAGTTTCACGTGCAAGTGACAGGCATTCTGCAGCAGGATGCATTGTGGACTTTTTATATTCACTATAATTATCCACACCCCTGAGACTGCATATTATAAAAGAGTTCTTATCATTGACCTATATTTGCATTCCTTTTAGCTTCTTTTATAGCTGTTATTCAGGGAAATAATATAGAGCACTAAAGATTGCCTAATGTGCTCTTTGTGTGGGATGTTGAGAGAATGTCATTTGCTATTGCCCCACGGGGCAGTGACGGTACAAATGACTCAATTTTTTCCCTACAACCTTCTTGGCAGGAAAATTCAACTAAAAATATTTAATAAAACCAAGTTTTACTCAAGTATGAAAAACTGTTCTTTTTTAAGTTCCCTGGGCTATGTTACTGTCACTGTGATAGCTTAAAAAGTATTACATGGCCGGGCGCGGTGGCTCAAGCCTGTAATCCCAGCACTTTGGGAGGCCGAGACAGGCAGATCGCGAGGTCAGGAGATCGAGACCATCCTGGCTAACACGGTGAAACCCCGTCTCTACTAAAAAATGCAAAAAACTAGCTGGGCGAGGTGGCGGGCGCCTGTAGTCCGAGCTACTCCGGAGGCTGAGGCAGGAGAATGGCGTAAACCCGGGAGGCGGAGCTTGCAGTGAGCTGAGATCCGGCCACTGCACTCCAGCCTGGGCGACACAGCCAGACTCCACCTCAAAAAAAAAAAAAAAAAGAAAAGTATTACATATATGATGTTCCTGTCACTTTACTGGATTTAGGTTTTCAAATTCAGAGCAGGTGAAATTGAAGGTTTTCTTACAGAGGCTGTTCTTTTAACCAGGGTGATTTGCTCCCACCCGACTTAGCCATTTTTTAAATTTTTGTTTTTGAGATGGGAACTCGCTCACTGCAGCTTCAAACCCCCAGCCTCAATTAATCAATTATCCTGCCCCAGCCTCCCAGGTAGCTGGCACCACAGAAGGATGCCACCAAGCCCGTTAATTTTTAAATTTTTTTTGTAGAGACGGGGGTCTCCCTATGTTACCCAAACTGGTCTCAAACTCCTGGGCTCAAGCAATCCTCCCATCTCAGGGAGGATCCTCACAAAGTGCTAGGATTACAGGTAAAAGCTGCGGCAGCTGGCCCTGACTTAGATTTGTATTGGTCTAATATAAGCACATGCTATAATGTGAAATGCACATTAAACCATGAATTTCCTCTTATAATCCTTCTGGTAAAACACTGGAACTTTTTATTCAAAAGGATTTTTAAAAATAATCTAATTGTTGGCCAAGTGCAGTGGCTCACACCTGTAATCCCAGCACTTTCGAAGGCCGAGGTGGGCAGATCACTTGAGGTCAGGGGTTCAAGACCAGCCCGGCCAACATGGTGAAATCCTGTCTCTACTAAAAATACAAAAATTAGCCCAGCATGGTGGCACACACCTGTAATCCCAGCTACTTGGGAGGCTGAGGCAGGAGAATCACTTAAAGTGGGAGGCAGAGGTTGCAGTGAGTCGAGATCACGCCACTGCACTGCAGCCTGGGTTGCAGAGCAAGACTCCATCTCAAAATAAAATAAAATAAAAATAATAATCTAATTTTTAAATAGTTGAGGAATCATTAAATAAAATGTGGAATATTGTACAGTCATCAAAACTCAAGTTTGTGGGGCCAAGCATGGTGACTCATGCCTGTAATCCCAGGACTTTGGGACACTGAGATGGGAGGATTAATTAAGGTCAGCAGTTCGAAATCAGCCTAGGCAACATAGTGAGACTTTGTCTCCACAATTTAAAAAGAAGAAGAAAAAAAAAAATTAGCCAGATGTGGTGGCATGTGCTTGTAGTCCCAGCTACTAGGGAGGTTGAGGAGAGAGGACGGCTTGAACCCAGGAGTTCAAAGCTGCAGTGAGCCTTGAACTTGATTGTGCCACTGAACTTCAGCCTGGGCAACAGAGCAAGACTCTGTCTTTAAAAACAACAACAACAACACAGTTGTTGTAAAACACTTAAATACTTAATAGCATGGAGAAATAGTTGGGATATAAAACCAAGTGGAAAGGGGAGTGGAAAGGGGAGAACATTTTTAATGTAAAGGATATAACTGTATCGGTCAGATTTAGAAAACCTAAAAGCATCTCAAAGAAGTCAGAAGAATAATAGTCTAGGACTGGCAGAGTAGCTCACAAAACTGTTAGGATCCCAGAGCGTTCAACCTCACTACTCCCCTATCCCCAGTGCGTGACTTCTAAACAATGGCCCAAGATGGCTGCTTGAGCTCCAGTTGGTATAGCCACATCCCAGCCATGGGATGAGAAGAAGAAACAGGTGAGGAGGACCATTGCCATTTGTGATAAACAGAATACAGAATAATGGCCTGCTGAAGATGCCCAGGTCCCAATCCCTGAAACCTGTAAATATGTCATCTTTCATGGAAAAAGGAGCTTTGCAGATGTGATTAAGTCAAATATCTTTTGATGGAGAGGTTACCCTGGATTATCAACGTGAATCCTGGAAAATGTAATCACAAAGGTCTTTATAAAGGAGGATCAGATTCAGATAAGGAAATGTGATCATGGAAACAGACAGTAATGTGAGCAGGGCGCTCTAAGTCAAGAAAAGCATGTAGCCTCTAAAAGCTGGAAAAGGCAAAGAGACAGATTCTTCTCTTGAGCCCCCAGAAGGAACAGCCCTTTCAACTCATTTTAGACTTCTGACCTGTAGAAAAGTAAGATAATAAATGTATATTGTTTTAATCCCCTAGTTATATGGCAATTTGTTACAGCAGAAATATGAAACTAATCCATTCTCCCTTAATTTACCAAGGAAGAAGATAAAATTGATAATGGGGCATAACTAATATATTCTGCCACAGTGTTGTCCTTTAAAAATGGAAATACATGACCAGCCTGGCCAACATGGTGAAACCTCGTCTCTACTAAAAATACAAAAAATTAGCAGGGCGTGGTGGCATGAGCCTGTAATTCCAGCTACTCAGGAGGTGAGGCAGGAGAATTGCTTGAACCCAGGAGGTGGAGGTTGCAGTGATCTGAGATCTTGCCATTGCACTCCCGTCCGGACGAGAAAAAAGAAGGGGGGCGGGCAGGGGAACATATATTCCAAAAGAAAGGGGCTAATTGTGTTTTCCTAGAAGTCTTTGGTTGTAAATATGGAACCCCAATCCCAATTCTAGTTCAGGCTAAGGAAGGGGAGGAGAAGTCTATTTATAACTTATTTAAATGGCTCACCCCATTAAGGAACAAATGAAGGATAAAGTGTATACCCATAACGCCTGTAACCAGGATTTGTCCAGCATGCTCTCTCATTCTATTCCCTCTGCTTTTCTCTGTTTGCATTCATTCTCTTCTACTGAAGATGGACCTAATTCACATGATGAGAATCAAGGCAGTGGGCATCTCTGGGTCATTCAGTCCAACTTAAAGATCTTCACCTGATCATTCGTTACTTCACCCAGTAAATGCCACATATTTACTGGGTCCCTACCACGTGCCAGGCTAGTGAGCAAGACAAACAAGTCCCTGGCCTCAGCCTGGTAGCTAATACAAATAGTAAACAAATGCATAAACAATATCTTCACAGATTATTTCAGGTGTGATGACAGAAATGTGCAGAGATAAAGTACACAGCAACTGGGGAGACCATTCCAGAATGGGTGGTCATGGAAAGCCTCTCTGAGGAGACACCTGAGACCCAAAGGCAAATAAGGCAGACACGAGCATGACTGAGGGGCATTGAAGACTCCATGGTGATGTCATTGAACAACAACAACAAAGGGAGTCATACGTGGAGCAAGGCGGGCAGATGGGGACAGGGAGAGCTGGGGCCACAGTCAGATCTAGCAGGGTCTCGTGGACACATCTTGGTTTTCCCGTGAGAGTCCCCCTTGCATGTTAGTATGAATGTTCCTTACATTCATATTAACAGCCATCCCAGTTTGAATATCAGTCATACAGTCACCCTACACACGGACTACAGGAGTCAGGATTTTATCCTAAGGAAAATGAAAAGGCATTGAAAAGTTATAAGAAGAGCAGTGAAATGATCTCATTTTTATTCAGGATCCCTGGAAACCAGAGAATGAGCTAGTAGATGCAGGAAGTTCAATAAGTCAACATTCAGGACACTAAATTTTTTATTTATTTGTTTTTCTTACTTTGAAAATTTATTATTTTTATTTTAGAGACAGGGTCTTTCTCTGTCACCCAGCAGTGGCACCATCATAATTCTCCACAGCCTCCAACTCCTGAGCTCAAGCGATTCTCCCACTTCAGCTTCCCAAGCAGCTGGGACTACAGGTGCACACACCACGCCTGGCTAATTTTTTACAGAGACAGAGTCTTGTTTTGTTGCCTAGGCTGGCCTCAAACTCCTGGGCTCAAGCGACTCTCCCGCCTGGGTCTCCCAAAGTACTAGGATTATACACATGAGCCACGACGCCCAGCCTGAATTTTTTTAAATATAAGAAATCAATATAAAGACAAAATTAAAAATAGGTAAAATTTGTGCCTTTACCCTAAGGTATAGATAAACTCTTATTATCCTCATCTAATACACAGACCTTAATTCTACTGCTGATTTCCTTCCCACTTCTCTTCAACTCAGAAGCACTTTCTGAGGCAAAACATAGCTCCAGCTTTCTGGTCTCATGGCAACTTGGCAGCACAAGGCTTCTAGGCTAAAATCCCAGCTTCCATGGATCCACGCTGTTTCAGTCACAAATATTTACCTTGCCTGGCTCCGCAGGCTAATTAAAGGGGTAAGCTCTGTTCCTCTTGGCTCTCCTCTAAATTGCTTTCAGAGGAAGAAGCAGTGGCCGGACCAGAATGGCAGCCCTATCACTCATCTCCACAGCCACACAGTGACTACCTTACAAATATCCTGTTCAGATTAGAAAAGGGGTTTGCAGCCACACCCTTGCCTCTCTCCAGCTAGATCTGAAATTGCACCTCCCAACGACGATTTCCCCTGGAAGCTGACATTAGCCCTAGCAGTGTATTCGACTGACAGTGCCTCTGAAAGAGGGGCTCTCAGGATCAAATACTAAGAGCTTATTACACCAGTTACAACACAGTGTTTCACTGTGAATATTTACTTTTATTATAGAAATAACATATGCTTATTATAAACAATTCAAGGTGAAGAAAAGGTGAAAAGTTCACAAGGAATTTTTCTTCTGCTCTCACTCAGCCCCAGCACTGAACCAAAGACTGCCCTTCCTCTAGAAACTTCTGTTATCAGTTTCTGGCATTTTCTATGCATCCACAAGCAAATGGGGAGATATATATATATACACACACACACACACACACAGACACACACACATATCTATCTCTCTCTCTATATATAGATATATGTGTGTATATATATGGATATAAACACACACACAAACATACATAAATATATATATATGCATTTAAGTAGATCACCCTAAAGGCTTTAAAGTGATTTCATAATAACAAGGAAGTCCACATTTGATAAACCATGAAGTGGAATCATGTAGTTCCAGTCAGAAAAGGGCTTGGCCCTTTCTACAAAGCTGAGTCGCTGGGTGAATCCTGGTTACAACTCACAACTGAGTCAAGAAGCCAAAACCAAATTGCCAGGCCCAGGAAGCAATCAGAACATGAGGTGAGGTTACAATTCTGAAAACAGATATTCAAAGCCTGGGCAGGGGAGGGAAATCAATGGAGAAGGTAGAAATACACTCTGAAAGGCAAGGGACTCAGAACGCTGGGTCTAGTCAGAAGGGGAGATGATATGGTTTGGCTGTGTCCCCACCCAAATCTCATCTTGAATTGTAGTTCCCATTATCCCCACTTGTCGTGGGAGGGACCCAGGGGGAGGTTATTAAATCACAGGGGCAGATTTTTCCCCATGCTATTCTTGTGATAGTGAATACGTTTCACGAGATCTGCAGTTCTCCTGCAAATGCCCTCTTGCCTGCTGCCATGTAAGACATGCCTTTTGCTCCGCCTTCACCTTCTGCCATGATTGCGAAGCCTCCCCAGTCATGTGGAACTGTGAGTCCATTAAACCTCTTTTCCTTTATAAATTACCCAGTCTTGGGTATTTATTATAGCAGTGTAAGAACAGACTAAACAAGAGAGAAAGCACCCCAGGGTTTACTGTCATCACTGGGGTGATGAGTAGGGAGCAGAGGTGCAGAAGTGACAATTTGAGTTTGCCTTACAGGAAAAAGCAAAGATACCACTGGAAAAACAGAACACACCCATCGACAAAGTAAGAGAAGACAGAGGAGCTCACAGGGGCTGGGGCTGGATGGCATCTACCTGGGAGGCAGTCTCCCTCTGCCTCCTCTTTGAGAGACTTCTAATAATATTATAAGTTGCTTTTCAGCTTGCTTTTGTTTGCTTGCTTGCTTGTTTTAATATGGTAAAATGTGTATGTAACATAAAATTCACCATTTTAGCCAATTTTTTAGTGTACAGTTGAGTGGCATTAAGTATGTTCACAATGTTGTACAACCAGCACCACCATTCATCTCTAGAATTTTTTCATCTCCACAAACTGAAACTCTGTCCTCATTAATAACTCCCTATTCCCTACAATATTAGTTCATCTTCATACTGCTATGAATAAATATCTGAGACTGGTTAATTTATAAAGAAAAAGAGGTTTAATGGACTCACAGTTCCACATGGCTGGGGAGGCCTCACAATCATGGCAGAAGGCAAAGGAGGAGCAAAGGCATGTCTTACATGGCAGCAGGCAAGAGAGCATGTGTAGGGAAATTGCCCTTTATAAAACTATCAGATCTCACGAAGCTTATTCACTATCATGAGAACAGTTTGGGAAGAACACATCCCCATGATTCAATTACCTCCCACTGGGTCCCTTCCACAACATGTGGGGATTATGGGAGCTACAATTCAAGATGAGATTTGGGTAGGGACACAGCCAAACTATATCACCTACTTCTCTCAGCCCCTGGCAATCACCATTCTAGTTTCTGCTTCTGTGAATTTGACTACTCTCGGTACTTCATATAACTGGACTCAAACAGTATTTGTGCATTTATGACTGGCTTATTTCACTTAGCATAATGTCTTCAAGTTTCATCTATGTTGCAGCATGTGTCAGAATTTCCTTCCTTTTTACAGCTGAATAATATTCCATTGTGTGGATATACCACATTTTATTTATTCATTTATTAGTTGATGGACACTTGGATTACTTCAACCCCTTAGCTATTGTGAACAATGCTGCTATGAACATGGGTGTACTTTCAGGTGCTTTCCTAAATGAAATATTCTAAGCCATGAAAGATCAACAGGGTTTTTCTAAGCAGAAGACATTCCCAAGTGAGGGAAAGTGTGGTGTGAGGCAGCATGGCTTGTTCAGTGAAAGGTAGGGGGCCCCATGAGGCAGTGATATGAAAGAGGGGAAGAGTGACAAGTGAGATAAAAAATGTGGGTCAGGCCATTGAAGTTAAAAATACAAAGAATAGAACATATTCACCACCTAGTTGTGCTGTGTCTTAATATCTTGCCCTATTTACTCATTTTTCAAAGAAATATGTTATTACAGATACAATTGATCCTTCCTGCAAAATCCCTCATCTCATTCTTTCATTCCCCTTCATAACGGCAACCATTTTCCAGAATTTTAAAATTTTTGTGTGTGTTTTATAAATTTACAACGTATATGAACCATGTCATGTTTTGCATACTTTTAAATTTTATATGAGTGGCATCATACTCTGTATATATCCATTTCCAACTTGCTTTTTTAAATCAACATTATGTTATAGGGTTTTACTTAGATTATTTCATATTAATACTCCATAGTATAAATATTTTACACTGTATTTTTGCTCCACTACAAACACTGCAGCAATAAACATTCTTGTACATTTTCCTTGTTTATATGGGTATGACTTTAGGCTGTGGACCTAACAGTCTCAATTTGTAAAGGCAGATTGCTCTTCAACTAAGTAGTGGTATCAATTTACACCCCAACAAATGGGATTCACTTGTTTCCATTCTGCCACAGCCTTGACAACAGTGAGTATTGCCAAATGTTTAAATTTAACAAGTTGATAAAATAGAAGATAGTTAAGAACTCAGATTTTAGAGTCAAATCACTGGTATTCAAATGCTGACTTTACTGTTTACTAGTTGTTTGACTTCAGCCCTACTTTCTCTCTCTGGAAGAAGAAAGAGATTATAACACCTACCTCATGCACTCATTGCCAGGAATATGTATGTTAACATATGCAAAGCATTTGGAATAATATATAGTTAATGCTCAGTAAAGCCTTTAGAATAATATACAGTGAGTGCTCAATAAGTGAGCCCTGTTTTGACATTTTGAATTGGCCATTCAAATCTTGTCTTCTGTGAATTTCCTATTCCTTTCCTTACCCTAGGACTTATCATTTTGACTTGTAGGTATCCTTTAACTATTCTGAACAATAATAATTTATTTGTGGTTATATGTTGGAAATATATTCTTTTAGTCTGGCTTGTCTTTTCCATTTTTATGACATTTTTTGTTAAGAAGTTTTAAATTGGAATCTAGTCAATATATCATTCTTTGTATTCTTTATCTTTTGTTTAATCAATCCTTCTCTTCAGTGTAGTCATACAAATACTCTTCTATATTTTATTTGTAAAAGTTTTTAAAGTTTGTTCTTCACATTTAGGATTTTATGATTTAATCCATGTCGAATTTAATTTTGTGACTAGTATGAGGTAAGGAGTTTTTTCAATCACTTCTCCATATGAGAAACCAAATATTGTGATATCATTAATGAATTTGTAATGTCATTTTTTTCATATTATTTCTATGTATGAGTAGGTCTGGTTGTAGGCTCTGTATTCCATTACTCTATTTTTGGGGGGTTTTGTCTTTTTTTCTTTTTTTGCCTACAAGAAGTATTTCTTTCTTTCTCTTTCTTTTTTACTTTTTCTTTCTTTTTTTTTCTTTCTTTCTTTCTTTTTTTTTTTGCCTACAACAAGCATTTCTTTTTGTTAGTTAGTTTGTTTGTTTTGAGACAAGGTCTCATTCTACTGCCCATGCTGGACTGCAGTGGCTTGATCATAGCTCACTGCAACCTCAAACTCTTGGTCTCAAGCAATCCTTCTGCCTCAGCCTCCTGAGTAGCTGGGACTACAGGCACACTTCACCTTGCCCAGCTAATTTTTTTATGTTTTGTAGAGATGGGATCTCACTATGTCACCCAGGCTGGTCTGGAACTCCTGGCCTCAAGTGATCTTCCTGCCTTAGCTTCCCGAGTAGCTGGGACCACCGGTACATGCCACTGTGCCTGCTAATTTTTTTTTTTTTTTTTTTTAGAGACAGGGCTTCCCTATGTTGCCCAGGCTTTCACTGTCTTAATTACAATAACTTTAACATTCATCTTGACATGCTAAGTTATTTCATTACCACTTTGATTGAGCTAGGAATTCCCTTTCCTGTCTGGTTCCAGGTCCAAGTTGGCCAACAGAAGACCTTGTGTGAGACTTTGGGATGTGGAAGTGAAGGGGAGTCCTTTACTCTGTGAAGCTCTTCACAGTTAGATGGGGTGACAGACACAGAAGTACGTAACAGATTCCAACTTGCCCTTGTTCTCCTCTGCTTTGCATCCTGCTCTTCTTCACAAATTCTAGTCCTGCAGCCCAAGACCTACTACCAGATACTTGGCTAAGAGCCACAGAGGAGGTGGCTTCACAAAGGCAACAGCTTCACACAGACATCTCCATGAGTTTCTTCTGTAGGACAAACTCAGTAGTTGGATGTGTAGTTGGCTTCTTAAATTTTTTCTGTAAACTCTGACTTGTCCACTTATGCCAGTGCTTTCAGAAGATGGTTTAGACTCTTCTCTGAGCTCCCAGCTTCTCCTTCGAGATTTTCATCTCCCCAGCTCCTCCCACAATTGGATAAGGTCTGCTTTCTAGAATAAATCCCATGTCATAACATTCTTTGTGGCTCTAGTTCCTTGATTGAACCCTGGCTGACATATTTGATAGGTTAAAGTGAGCCTTCCTATCTTGGTCTTCTACAAACTTCTTGGTCCTTTGCTCTTTCATATGGCTTTTTAAATCATCTTGTCAAGTATCCAGAAAAAAAAAAAAGTGGGATTGTTTTGCATTAATTAAGGAAGAACTGACTTTTTATAATATTTAATATTTTAAAAATTATTTGTTGATGTTGATGTTATCTTTATACTAATATTGTGCTTTATACTAGTATTGTACTTAGTAACTTGTTGATTTTTTATGTTAGCTCCAATTGCTTGTCTGTATTTTCTCTTTGAAGGCAATTTCTGTAAATAGCGATTGTTTTGTTTTGTTTATACAATTAGTATGTCTTCCTTTTCCTGCCTCACTGTTCAGCTAGAACCCCCAAATAATGATTGGCTAGAAATAATAATTGTAGGCATCTTGTCTTGTTCCTCGTATTCAAGGAAATAATTCTAAAGATTTACCACTACATATGATGTTTGCTACAAGTTTCTGATAGACGTATTTTGCTCTGTGAAGGAAATTCGCTTCTATTTATATTTCTTCATTTTTTTAAATATGAGTGTTAAATTTTAACAAATAATTTTTCTGCCTCTATTGAAGTAATCATGTGCTTTTTCTCTTGCAATTTATTACTGTGTTAAATTATATTAATAGGTTTTTCTAACATTAAACCATCCTTGCTTTCCTGGGAACTCAACCTGGTTATACTGTATTATTATATGCTATATAGTATAGTGTATTTTTGTTTTTAAACAAAATATACTGTATTTTTATTTTTAAAGTCACCAATTTTGCTAAATTTTATTAGAATTTATAACTTTACATTTAGAAGCGAGGTTGGCTTACAATTTTCATTTATTTATTTATTTATTTATTTATTTATTTATTTATTTATTTTTGAGACAGAATTTCAGGCTGGAGTGCAATGGTGCAGTCTTGGCTCACCACAACCTCCACCTCCTGGGTTCAAGCGATTCTCCTGCCTAAGCCTCCCAAGTAGCTGGGATTACAGGCATGCACCACCACACCCAGCTAATTTTGCATTTTTAGTATAGACACAGTTTCCCCAGGTTGGTCAGGCTGGTCTCAAACTCCTGACCTCAGGTGATCCACCCGTCTCAGCCTCCCAAAGTGCTAGGATTACAGGCATGAGCCACCGTGCCTGACCTACAATTTTCTTTACTGTCCTTGTCTTATTTTGGATTCAAGTTTATGTCAGTCTAATAAAATGAGCTTTGGGGTACTCTCTGGAATAGTTTATATAAGATTGGGATTATATATTCCTTGAAAATTTGGTAAAACTCACCTGTAAAAAATTATTTGTGGCCAGGCATGGTGGCTCACTCCTGTAATCCCAGCACTTTGGGAGGCTGAGGCTGGAGGGTCACTTGAGGTCAGGAGTTTAAGACCAGCCTGCTCAACATGGTGAAACCCTGTCTCTACTAAAAATACAAAATTTAACCAGGCATGGTGGTGGGTGCCTGTAATCCCAGCTACTTGGGAGGCTGAACCAGGAGAATTGCTTGAACCCAGGAGGCAGAAATTGCAGTGAGCCAAGACTCTGTCTTAAAAAAAAAAATTATTTGTATGTTATTTCATAATATAGGTAGCTATAATCATTGATGTAATATCTTTCAGGATCATAGAAGTTAGGTTATTTCTTCTTAAATTTATATTGATTATTGTTTCCTGGAAGTTAACCATTTTGTATATCTTCCGAGTTAATTGACATAAAGTCATACCTGATTGTCTCTTGTTAACTGTTTTAATTTCTGGTATATTTGTGGTTGTGTCCCTTTCTAATTCACAATTTCAATATTGCTTTGAATGTCTTTTGTATGTAACATAATACTGAAACTGGCTGTAAGAAAGCCCAGTTTTAAATTGTTTTAATAACCAATTCTTCCAAAAACCCAGAGTTGTGAATAGGAATAGAAACAGAAATACCACTAAAACTACTTCTGTATAACTTCTACCTACCGTCCCTAATTCTTCCCCTGGGAGTCACATAACCTCCAATGTGTACTTCTACATACTCCTTAGAAATTGTTACTCTTAAGTAAATCCAAAGTGGTGGTGTTTTGTTCAGTCTGTTCAAAAAACAAAAGACAATACATGTCTCTCCTGAAATACATCTTTTGCAGTTTAAGGAGCCTCAGTTTTTCTGAAAGTTACTCAAACACTCTGCATCCCAAGCTCTTTGCTAGCACTCCTTTCTGATGATCTGTCCCCAGGCATCAGCATCTGGAACTGAGTCCTTTAGTCCAAGCGTAGTCGGACCAACATGAGGAGAATGAAGCTAAGACTATCCTCTCACTGGACCATTCCCTTCACACTTCCTAAAATACGTTTCTTGCTTGTTCGTCATACTGTTGACTCCTGTTAATTTTGTAGTCAAACAAACATTTGAGTCTTTTCCACACATGCTGTTGAGGAATTTTTATCCCTAAGTAATAAAAGAAGACTCCATTATATAACTCCCTAATCTACAGACTTCCAAAGAGAATTTAAAGCATGTTTGGGCCTTGAGCAAAGCACTGAGATTAAAAGTTGAGGGTGAAGGAGTAGCAGACAGTACTATCCTCAGCAATTAGAGGAGGAGTTCTTTCTTTATAAAGGAAGGCATATCAGCTGGGTTATACCATAGTCCAATTTCCACAAACAGGAAAGGAAAGAATTCCCATTTACTGAGTAACGACTGGGCGCCAAGCCTAAGTCAGGTGCTTTACGTGTGTCTCTCTCAGTTTTCGTGCTGGTAACATCATTGGGTCAAGGTGCAGTGTAAATAAAGAAGGATGTAAATAAATGCTAGGTAAAGTTATTCCCATTTTATGTATGAGGAAACAGAAATTCACAGCATGACTTGCCCCAAAGGATACAACTAAAAAGTCTTGGGGACCTGTTCAACTTCTGCCCTCTCAGCCAGGAATGAATGACTGCAAGCAGAGGGGAGGCAGCAGGCAACAAGAGCAATTATATGATGATTTGTGGTTTAATGAAGGACAGGACTTTCACCTACCTTAACTCTTTTGGATCACCTGCTCCACCTACCATAAGAGGCTGATTCTCACAACGGCCTCTTATGGTAGGTGGAGCAGGTGATACAATCTTTATTTTACAGGTAAAGATTACAGAGCTCAGAGAACTGAGGAACCTACCCAAGGTTGCCCAGCTAGCCAGTGGTAGAGACACTTTGACTGCTGGCTTTCTGACAGCAAGCACCTCTTTTGGCAGCAGGTATGGGGCAAGGAGAACAGCAGGGGCCTGGGGCAGGTGTTGACAGATCAATGTGGACATGGGGAAAGAAAGCCCAAAACCTCTCACCAAAAAAATGTAATGCTCTGTTGTTTATTTTGCTTTTTAAATCTTCTCAAGCCTTTGAGATGCACAGAAGAGGCCTGGTGTGGTGGCTCACCCCTATAATCCCAACACTTTGGGAGGCCAAGGCAGGTGGATCACTTGAGATCAGGAGTTCGAGACCGGCCTGGCCAACATGGTGAAACGCCATCTCTGCTAAAATACAAAAATTTAGGCCGGGCGCGGTGGCTCAAGCCTGTAATCCCAGCACTTTGGGAGGCCGAGACGGGAGGTCAGGAGATCGAGACCATCCTGGCTAACACAGTGAAACCCCGTCTCTACTAACGATACAAAAAACTAGCCGGGCGAGGTGGCGGGCGCCTGTAGTCCCAGCTACTCGGGAGGCTGAGGCAGGAGAATGGCGTAAGCCCGGGAGGCGGAGCTTGCAATGAGCTAAGATCTGGCCAGTGCACTCCAGCCTGGGCGACAGAGCGAGACTCCGTCTCAAAAAAAAAAACAAAACAAAAAAAAACAAAAAAATTAGCTGGGCATGGTGGCTGGTGCCTGTAATCTTAGCTACTTGGGAGGCTGAGGTAGAGAACTGCTTGAACCTGGGAGGCAGAGGTTGCAGTAAGCCAGGATCACGTCACTGCACTCCAGCCTGGGCTACAGAGCGAGACACCGTCAAAAAAAAAAAAAAAGGCACAGAAAAAAGCAAGCCAAGTGTATTAGTCTGTTCTCATGCTACTAATAAAGACATACCTGAGACTGGGTAATTTATAAGGAAAGAGGCTTAAAGGACTCACAGTTCCACATGGCTGGGGAGGCCTCATCATCATGGTGGAAGGCAAAGGAGGAGCAAAGTCACGTGTTACATGGCAGAAAGCAAAAGAGCATGTGTGGGTGATCTCTCCTTTATAAAACTGTCAGATCTCATGGGACTTATTCACTATCATGAGAATAGCACAGGAAAGGCCTGCCCCCATGAATCAATTGCCTCCCACCGAGTCCCTTCCACGACACATAGGATTTGGGTGGGGACACAGCCAAAGCATATCACCCAGGTTGATGACAGAAACAGCAGAGGTGCCTAAGACAGAACACATCACTCCTTCTGCCACAAGCATGAGCTGGAAATGCCTTCAGTCAAGTATCCTTAGAACAATTGTTTTCCCAGCTATTTAAACTCCACTTAAGTCAAGCACCAGCTTATTCCAGGCCAGGCTTTGCCTGCTAATTAACAATTCACCTGCTGGTTACTAGTTCCCATAGGGCCTCAAGTGAGACCAAATCCCCCAGCTGGGAGGTCCTCTTTTTTTCCAGCACTGCTAATTCAGATCTATTGCCCGTCTCAAACCTGGCTGAGAAGTTGTACCCCTAACAATCCCTTAGTTGCACCAGGGATTCTAGATGCCCTCAACATTCAAGCCAACATTCATTATCTGTCAACAGGTGGCGGACATGTAGTTTTATGATTGCACTCAAGTTCCTCCGAGTTTTGTTTTTTCAACCACGACATTAAAAAATCCATATTTCCTATGAGGATTTAAGAAATAGAAAAATGAAATTTAAAAAAAGAGATAAAAGACATTAAGAAATCCAGAAGCAGAAACACAACTTCTCCAGTGTTTTCCAAGCCTGGCTATGGATCAAATTCACCCAAGCACCTTAAAGGAATATACAGACACAGAAAGGATTCTGCAGCAGAGAACCACGTTAAACATTACTTGGATGCCATCAGCAAAATGCAGACTCTGTTAAAAAAAAAAAAAGAGAGAGAGATGAAAGAAGATAAAGGGAGAACTTGTACATTAAAAGAGACTTGAGAAACGTAACAACCAATGTGATGTTTGAACTTAGTTGGTTCCCATTTCAAACAAACACGAGGTAAAAACAGACAAATGAAAAAAGAAAATTTGGGACATTTGGGAGACAATTAAAATTTTGAACACTGGCTATATGATGATATTAAAGACTTCTTATTATTTCTGTTAAGATGTAATAATGGTGTTGTGGTTATATTTTGAAAAGACTTCATTATCTTGTAGAGAAATGTACTGAAATATCTTTGGCTAAAATGATGTGTCTAGGAATTGCTTCAAAATGAAGGAGAGTGAGTGGAAATCCAGATGAAGCAGGAATGGCTATCAGTCGATGATTTTTACATCTGGATGTTAGGTTCATGGAGGCAAGTGGGGTTCATTATACTTTTTGTTCCACTTCAGTATTTGTTTGAAATTTTCTATAATAAAAGTTTAATCTCCCCAGGTTTGTGAACTATTCTATTTCTTTTATCCTCATCCTTTAACACATCTGTATACATGGAACTTCCTGTGTAAAATGTTTATTCAGTGTTTATTCCCCAGAGGAGAAGCAAAGAGGAAGTAAGAGTAGGGTATTTTTGAACTGTGTACAAATACAACCAGTTTCAGACCCTTTTATATGATCTATACTCATTCTAGACTGAGCGACATAGAAGAGCTGTTCCTGAAGTCAGATCAGCCTGGTTACCTCTAAAAGTCCAAAAGACTAAACTAAAACAGTCTTTTTTTTCTTCTGTGGAAGTACACATGTGTGCTTGCAGGTGTACGTGTACTGAATGGCTGTCATGTACCTTTGTGCAGGCTGTGCACTGCACAAGGTTGTCACATCTAAGGGGGCATGCTTCATCTCATCAATACATTGTAGATCTATATATTTATTGTGACAACAGTCTTGTAAGTGGCAGCAAAATGTCTTCTAACAAAATTGGTATTTTTGGTAACTTTCTAAAAGATGGAAGCAACAATATCCTAAAGTAGGGGCGTCTTTTCTAATTATGTGCTTATGGTATGAGCTAGCAGTGGACCTGAACTGACTGTCTTGCCTGAGTTTGAATCTCTTTACCCAAACTCACTCACTGAGTTTTTTTATTTAATAGCCTTGAGTTCAAGTTTCTTCATCTGTAAAATGGGATGGTAATATTATGTACCCTGAGAGCACTGTTCAGAGCATTAAATGCATAAAGACAGTATCTGCCCCATAGGAAGCCTTCAAAAAGTGTTAGAGTGAGCTATTATCATATCTGTTCACCCATATCAAATTTTATAGGTGTTGGTACGTTGCATTATTCATAAACTCAACTAATAAATTTTGCAGTGGACTGAAAAAAAGACTGTCTCCATTATTTTATGAATCCAAACTATTTTAAAAAGAGAATTTTCCCCTAACCATCAGTTCTGAAAAATGCAGGGAAGCTCAAGCTGCAGGTAAGCAACCCGGGTTTCTAAGCTTCTCTGCGCACAGAAACTGTGTGCATATGCTAATGAGGAACCCTTTGAAGAAAAATGCTGGGGTTTTTCCATCGCTCTAACTACTTGGCTAGTAAGCCTGTAATGATGGGAAAAGATCCAGTGGGTGTTGCCAGCCACAAAAGGGGTTTTACCCCACAGGCAGAATAGAGTCAAAATGCTTCAAGAGGTTAAAGTCTATTTTTAAAAGGAAAGAACACAGAGTATGCCTTTAACTTGGTGTTAAAAATAAACTCAGCCTCCTCCTCTGCGTTTCCCACCCTCTCCCACTGTCCTTCCGTCCTCTGCACCGCCCTGCCCTAAAGGAAAGGGTGCTTGTGTTTCATTTTTATTCTTCTCATGCGCTTTTCTTTCATTATTATTTGTTTTCTCTTAGCCAAACTTGGTTTTCCGTGCACAAAACAAGTTGCATTTTTCTCTTAAAAATTCCTCAGGGATCCCCAGGAAGCAAGACGGATATCAATTAGAACTAGCCCGTGTCAGGATGAGTCAAAGATTCGCACGGACATAAGCAAAGTGGAGCCCTTACGGCATCCCTCGTGCCCAGAAAGTAACTGCAGGGGACGTTGTTCAAGCAAGAGGGCTGTTTGTTTGTTTGTTTTTGAGATGGAGTTTCGCTCTTGTTGCCCAGACTGGAGTGCAGTGGCGTGATCTCAGCTCACTGCAACCTCCGCCTCCCGGGGTTCAAGAGATTCTCCTGCCTCAGCCTCCCAAGTAGCTGGAATTGCAGGCATGCGCCACCACGCCCAGCTAAGTTTGTATTTTTAATAGAGACGGGGTTTCTCCATATTGATCAGGCTGGTCTCGAACTCCCGACCCCCATGATCCTCCTGCCTCGTTTTCCCAAAGTGCTGGGATTTGAAAGCTTTTTCATATTGGGGTTTAAGTCCAGACCCTTCCTGGGGCATGACTAGACATAGAAACACTAGTTTGCTGAGCTGGTTTCAATAAATTCCATTCAGCAGCCATAAAATTCCAATAGATCGATGTGACAGTTTTTGTTCATGAAAAAGCTAATCTGTGTAGCAGAAAAAGTGCCAGCTGGAGTGAATAATCTGGATTTCTTATTGTATATAGATGGCGGAGGGATTTCAAGACCCCAGTTAGAGCCAAAGTTGGTGAAGGACAAGGAGACCCAGGCGTGTGCATAGTATTACAATTTCGCTGGAGGGAAATGTAAGAGATGAAGGGGTGGCTGGAGGCTTAAGACCCTGTTTACTTAAAAATTTTTTTTAAAAAAAGAAAAAGAAAGTCCTTAGGCAATATAAGATAAAGGAAAAAACAGCAAAAATCATTTTAAGAAATAAAATTCTGCCAACGTGGTGGTAAACACCTGTAATCCCAGCGCTTTGGGAGGCCAAGGCGGAAGGATCACTTGAGCCCAGAAGTATGAGACAGCCTGGGCAACATGGCGAAACCCCATCTCTACAAACATACAAAAAGTAGCTGAACGTGGTGGCCTGCACCTGCAGTACCAGCTACTCTGAGGGGGTGGGGGAGGCTGAGGTGGGGGGGATGGCTTGAGCAGGGTAGAGAGAGACAAGGAAGGAAGGAAGGAAGGGAGGGAGGGAGGGAGGGAGGG
>NW_012110919.1:4231951-4253155 GCF_000951035.1 Colobus angolensis palliatus
AAAGGAAAGACAAGAAGAAAAGAAAGAAAAAGCTCTAGCTGGGTGTGGTGGCTTGTGCCTGTAGTCCAGCTATTGAGCAGGCTGAAGCAGGAGGATCGCTGGAGCCCAGGAGTGTGAAGCCAACCTGGGCAAAGTAGCAAGACCCCATCTCTTAAAAAAATTAGAAAACAAAGTTCTTGTCTAGGATTGGCCTCTAACTTGCAGCATGACCTCAGTCCAGTGATTTTCTTCCCTACAATTTCTTTTTCACAAAATCAGATTCCTCTCTTCTTAGACCTGTTCTTTAATAGGAATATATAATTGATAAATTACATATAATTGATAACAATAAGATATTATATCAGAGAGCTTAATAAGTGAAAATCACAGTACAAACGCATGCTTAAACACTGTTGAAATTTAATGAAGTAATTTTGACACATGTCTAGAAAGTCTGAAGGGACATTTTATTACTAAAGGTTGAGTTTGAGCCAATTGTTTTCCAGTTTTCAAGAACGTGAAGCACTGTAGTATAAAAGCCTGCCTAGGGACACTAGCACCTAACCCAATATGCTTTAACAAATGAGTAAAGGAAGAATGCCAAGACTTCCAGCCTGCAAAGCTTTGCCTCTGGGGAATCTATGGCCTTCTTGCAAGGGATCTTCTAGTTTATAAGCTCACCAACGTAATTTGAGATCCAGTGAAAATGCTATTTTCACCATATGTATATGCCACCATTTTCAAATGTATGTAGATTGGTTGTGACTAATAAAATACAATAAACAAATTATACATTTATCATTTGTATATGTATTAATAAAATACAGATTCATTTAAAACATTACCAAAATTAAGTCAATTGTCAACATCTATTTCTTGATCAACCAATTCTAAAATTACAATTTCTTCCAGCTGGGAACTCTGGAGTTTAATATACTATAGCTTTCTGTCATAAATTGATCTCTGCTGGATTAGTTAATTCTAGAAAGTGATGGAACATTGATACTTTGAGTTACTTGAGTGACAGTAACTCAAAGTGCTTCACTAAAGCAAAGCCAGGAATCAAGTCTATGATTAAAAACATTTGAGTCAATGACTATTTATTTACCTATTTGTGTTGTCCTGGGAAGGCTTGAGGATGGCTTACCAAGATGCACACAATTCAGCAAGATACAATCAGTTAAATAAAAGTGATGAGGGAAAAAGATAGGATAGGAAAATGAGTAGCAGGGCTGTGGTTAGGACATAAAAGGCGTTCTGTGAAATCCACATTCTTCCAGTGCTGGCCTATTAGGCTCTGCCCTTTCTAAGCTGCCAAAGGAAAGAAGAAACCATTATTAGATACATAACTCATATTATCTGTTAATAAATATATATCAGCTTCTTACAAGATGCCCAGCTCTTTCTGCTGGAAAGATGAGAGAAACTTCAAGAAATGGCAGCATCCCCAACAACATACCAGTTGCAACAGATCAAAAACTCAGTTTTAGCCCATGTCCTCATGCCAAAGCCAGATTCAGTAACTCAGTTTTTATAGACTTTCTCTAATGATTGAAAGGTACTTTTCCAGCACTCAGTGAAAATGATCTTTTCCCTCTTGTTTAAGTGGGGAAACAGGCAGAGAAGAGTGAATTGCTTCCACTTCATATACTAGGTCAATTTCTAAGATAAAAGTATAAGTAATTTGTCCTAGGTAGATATAATTACCTCCAGATGTGCATTTGCAGATTATACTATGATTATGAAGCACTCTTGAGAACTCCTTAATGGTGTAATGGTGACCTTTTACTGCATTTCATGTTCTCTTCCAATCCCCGATGCAATTTTCCTCACTCTGACTCTTATCCTCTTGCCTTGGTCACCACTGAGCACTCGAGGACGTACAAAATAGACGGCCTCCACAAAGCTGAGGTCCAGGGGAAGCCATCACAGAGATGCATGAAATGGCAGAGCTGGAACACTCAGGCATGCGCTATGGAGATGGCCTGGAATGAGTTTCTGAAGAGAGGCTGGGCCTCCAGCGCCTCACTGCTGACCAAGAAGTCCAGAAACACGTCTGTACAACTTCCACTTCCAAGGCACCAGCAAATCACCAGGCCATTTAATAATTCACAGAGCAAATATATACTGAGTGCCTTCCAAGGCACCAGGTGTTGAGCCTGTGCTAGGGAATCAAAGGCAAAAAAGGCACAGGTGTGTCCCCATAGAAACTGTGGCTTAGCTGGAAGAGAGTCCATCACACAGGAATTTTAATATGGCATTCACACGTTGACTCTGGAATCAAATTCTTGAGTCCTACTCCCACTTTTGCTATGTGAGTAAGTCAAACTCTTGAGGCTTTGGTTTTATCATCTGTAAAATGGAGATAGCAACTACCTTCTAGAGAAAGAGCCTAGAACAGTGCTGGGCAGAGTTCCCATGCCCAGACCACTGCCTTCTCCTGAGATCCTTATCTCCGTAAGCATGACCAAAATTTACTGTGCTTATGATATTCCAGGCAGTATTCAAAATATTTGAAGTGTGTCAACTTATTTTCCCTTTATCGTAGCCCCATACAGAGGATATCACTATTGTTTCCATTTTACACATCTGAGACTCAGTGACTCAGTGCCTGGCCCCAGGTTCTCAGAACACCAGTGTGCATCAGTGGTTAAGTGGACACACTCTGGGGCCAAACTACTTAGACCTTGCAACTTAGAAGTTGTCAGAGCTTGGAAAAAGTAATGAACCTCTCTGAGCCTATCTTCTACCTGTTTCTCTCAGTTTGTTCCCCATCTTTACCGCGACCTCTGCAGACTACATTTTCCCAGGCTCCTGCCAATGAGTGTCTGGTTAACTTAGCCAATGGGAAGCAGTGGTGGAGCTTAGCAGTAGGAGGAGGGAACGTCAGGGTACTTAAGCCCCTCTCAGTTTGGGGTGGCTGCTCTGATAGTGGTTGCGCCTCCTCTAGAGCTCCAGTTCCCGCTGGGCAGTCCCAGTGCCTCACCTCTGGTGACATTCCCACTTCCTTCTGTCCCTCTAACCTGGAGCAGCAGCTTCCTACTGTTTCTCATCTTTGGATTGTCTTGCATCCTCCATTTGTTTTTTGTGTTCTTGCAACAGCCTTGTAGTCAGAGCCCTGTGTCAAACTTCCTCTGGTGAACTACTAGAGTGGCAGATGCACTGTGCTTCAACAGTCTCATCTGCTAAGTGGAAATAGTAATTGTGTCTACCTCATACAGTTTTTGCAAAATTAAATGAGTTAATATATTTAAAGTGCTTGGGACAAACCATGACACACAGAGTGGCAGCTATACTGGAACACACAGCCAAGTCACCAAAGTCCCTTTCTAGACCCCAGAGAGGAGATCCCCAAAGCCTTTGAGAATGAATAGGAGTCAAGCAGGTGCAGAGAAGATGGAAGGACATTCGGGCTCTCTTAGTCCCTTTGTGTTGCTATAAAGAAAGACCTGAGGCTGGGTGATTTACAAAGAAAAGAGATTTCTTTGGCTCATGGTTCTGCAGGCTGTACGAGAAGCATGGTGCCAACATCTGTTTCTGGTGAGGTCTTCAGGCTGCTTCCACTCATGGTGGAACGTGAAGGGGAGCTGGTGTGTGCAGAGATCATATGGTGAGAGAAGAAGGGAGCAAGCAGAGGAGGAGGAGCCAGACTCTTTTTAACAGGCAGATCTTGTAGGACCTAAGAGTAAGAACTCACTGATTACCACAAGAACAGCACCATGCCATTCACGAGCCATCTGCCCTCATGACCAGACACCCCCCACGAGGCTCCACCTTCAACACTGGGGATCAAAGTTCAACATGTGATTTGAAGGAGACAAGTATCCAAACTGTATCATAGGCAAAGGGATCAGATAACTAAGTGGCCAAGAGGTGAGAGAGAGAAAGGGGCCTTCCAGGAGCCAGGAAAGGAAAGAAGCGCAGGAAGACTGGGGCATGCTGACAGGGCAAGGGGAGGAGATGAAGTCAGGGAGAAGGATAAGGCTGGAGAGAAAAGAGCCCAGAGCATACCTTTTCAGGCATATTGGAGTCCAGACTTTGCCCTGAGGACAATGGGAAACCATTGCAGCATTTTACTGAAGTGACGCATTTGAATTTATGTTTTAGAGAGATTTCTTTGGCTGCAGTATGGAAAATAGATGAGGTGGAAAGGAGAGAAGAGAGAACAGCAGGAAGAGCTATTAGGAAGCCATTGTGAATGCCCAGGCAAGAGATAATAGCCTAGACTAGAGTAGTGACCTGGGAGCAGAAAAAAAAAAAAGAAAGAAAGAAAGGCTCAAGTTATTCAGGAGGTAAAAGGAACTGGATTAGCATTGGATGGGATGTGGGAGCCAGGGGAGAAGATGACATCAAAAATGATGCTCCAGTTTCTGACTTGGGTAAATGTACAACAGCAAGCAGCCCAGCCAAGTGATTAGAAGCGTGGGCTACGGTTTCAACAGCCTGCATTCAAAGTCTGACTCTGTCCACAGCTAGCTGTTGAACCTGGGGAAAGGCACCAATTCACTGGGTGCCTCAGAGTATAAGAAAGGGATAATAATTGTATCTTCTGTACAGGGCTCTGGAAAAGGTTAAATGAGGTAAAGTATGTCAAATGCTTGGAACGGAGCCTGGAATATCACAAGCACAGTAAATCTTGGCCACTATTACATAGACAAGATCTCAGAAGCAGGCATAGTTTGTGGGGGTGGGAGCATCATGAGTTAGGTTCGAACACACTGAGTTTGAGACATCTAGGGAACCACAGAACAAGTTCTGGGCTGGAGATGTAGATTTCATTTGAGAGCTGCCAGCAGTAGAGATGGTAATTGGAGCCATGGGAATGGAGGCGATTGTCCAGGGAGTGTAGGTAAAGTGAGAATAGATAAGTACCAAAGGGCACAGTCTGGTTATGTCAACATTTAAGTGACAATTTCAGAAAGAGAAGCCGAGGAGGAAACCAGAGAAAAGCAGTTAGAGAAGCAAGAACGCAGCCAGCAGTGGTCCCAGTACAGCTGTGATGGGGAGACAAAGATGAAACAGCAGGAAGTGGCACCAAGAGTTATTGGTGTAGCTTGGGTTCTCCCCTCATCCTCCTCTCCAGTTGGGAGTCATGTGACAGGAGCAAGAAGCCTGTCTCGGCACATGTGTAAAAGAGCTAACTCCGGACACCCGTGTCTGATCTGTGCTGACCCACAAGCGTGAGGTGCCCCACCTTGGTGACTGGAAATGACACCATCCAATTTTTCTGGCCACCGTGTTGCACCCCTGAGTTTTTCCTTCATATGACAGACTTCACAGTAAATACTCCTACTGAGTCCAAACAACCACTACGATTGAGAACAAATATGAATCCGCCACCCACCTTCTCCTGGAAATAAGGTGATGTGTAGGTTCCTCATCTCCTTTCCAGTGTCCACAAACCCGTCTGAGTACTTGCAACTTCAAATTTTTCTTTCTTTTTTTTTTTATGTTACAGACACTGATTCCAGAAGAGTGTTCCATATGCTATGCTTTTTTAAATTTATTATTTTTTATTTTTATTTTTTGAGACAGTGTCTTGCTCTGTCACCCAGGCTGGAGCGCAGTAGCACAATCTCAGCTCACTGCAACCTTCGCCTCCCAGGTTCAAGCGATTCTCCTGACTCAGCCTCCTGAGTAACTGGGACTACAGGCATGCACCACCACGCCCGGCTAACTTTTGTGTTTTTAGTAGAAATGGGGTTTCACCATGTTGCCCAGGCTGGTCTCGAACTCCTGACCTCAAGTAATCTGCCCACCTTGGCCTCCTAAAGTGCTGGGATTATAGATGTGAGCCACTGCGACTGGCCCATATGCTAAATTTATTAGAACCCCCAAACCTGGCCAAAGGCCTCACTCCTAAGATTCTGGTGGCAAAGCCAGCATACGCTGGACTCAGAGGAGGTCTTCAGATACCAAGAGGATTACTCTAATTCAAAGCAGAAATGTTGTGAAACTGCTTTATATTCTGTCTAGCACAAGCAAGTGGGGGTTGCTATTTTTATAATCATCATAAGAGCCTTTGACTACATAATTTTGGGAAGTGGTGATAAAAAACAGAGTACTTCTCCCTTGAATTCCACCACCCCCAAACTTTCATTAACATGCAATTAATTTTCTTAGAAAAGTTCATCATGAAACTCTCTGCAGCACTTTGGCACAGTAGTATCTATGCATTTGGAATGACACAGTAATTTCTTATCCTAGGGAAAAAAATCACTCTGTCAAAATGAATCTTTTAGCATAAGATGAACTGGTTCCATTTCTCATTTCTCTTTTCTCAAGGTTATTGGGTTGCTGAACTCCCACGAACCAAAAAGAAAACATTAAATGGTATCCAAACCAGCCTGGAAGGGACAGCGAGAAAAGCCAGAACCAAGACTGACCAACCTGAATGCTGGTAAATGTTATCAAGGTAACAACTTCTCATGTATCGGTATGTGACCAATAAAAAGGGAATGTGCTTGATTAGCAAAAAGAATCACCAGGAAAAATAAGGCATATGAGCATGATGACTTTATTACACAGCAATAACATAAATGGCAATCCACTCTCGTAGAATATTTGTGTTGAAATTAGGAAATGGCAGCAGATTCAAACACAAGAGCTAATGGAAGCCCTAAATATAGATGATACTCCATCTGGCTGCCAAGAGCCTGCCTCAGCACATTAACCAGAAGACCAAACCAGAGAAGGGAAATAGCTTTTAAAAGTGCAAAAGAGAAAAGAGATTCACTTAGAATTTTATCTGGTAAAAAAAAAAACATCTGGTCATAGGATGAGGAGTCATCTGTTTCATGGACTATTTATGACTCAGATGTTAATTCGGGTGCTGTCTTTAAATACATGGAGAGAAGAGAGAAATTTTCTCCCTTTATTTAGGCTGGAAAGAGTTTTGTTGAAGCAGGTAGCTCACAGCTGGTAAGTGGCATTCAGTTGTCTACAATAATTTGTACGATTTGGCTTTCATGTTTGCTACCTTTGCGCAATAAACAGAACTGATGTTTCGATTCCTCCAAAACCATTTTAAACTCTAGCACCATAGGGTCCAAGTACCCTTAACATTTTGCAAGAGTTATACTTTGCACTCAATGAACAGCAAGCCTGTGTTTACAAAACAAAATTACTTTTTTCCATTTTCAGTTTTGCTTATTAACAAAGTAGATATTTCTCAGGTCAAAATTTCTCCTTTGTTTATGGTTGGATATCTTGGCCCTGATGAGAAAACAAAAATCCACTGATTAGTACAGAAAATCACCATCCAGAAATCTCTCTTTACAACAGTCCTGTGGCTCACACAGCCATCATGATTGCCAATGTCCTCGTAGAAAATCAACAATAGCTATTTGCAGTTGATTCAGTTCTTCTGTTTAGGAGATTTTTTGTAGCATAAATAGATTACAGGGTTTGCAAAAATGTGCATTTATGGTTGACCCTTATGCTTCTCAGAATCTGTTTGGAGTACTGAGGCATGCTATCCTGGGTGTGTTGATTTCTGTTTGTGCAAACTCTGCTGAAAACCAAGGACGACCAACAGGATGAAGAAAGTTTAATTCAGGACCCAGGTTGATAGAGATTACCTCTGGGTCTAAGGTCAGGAATGCTTTAGTCCTTGTTAGAATCTCCAGGGAAACCCTAACTCCCAGATATTAATCAGATCTGTAGAACCCTGCTTAAGACCTTCCAGTGGCTCTGAATTACAATAAAACTCCTTACCCTAGCTGATAACGTACTATACAATCTGACCCCTGTTCAGACCTTACCAGACCTATTATGGGCTGTTTATCCTGATCACCTTGACCTGCAAAAGGCTGTCTTCTCCCTCTGTCTTCACATGGCCTTTCCTCTGTGTGTAACTGTGTCCTAATCTCTCTCTTCTTAGAAGGACACCAGTCTTACTGGGTGAGGGCCCACCCAGAGGATCTCTTTTTTGCCTTAATTACCTCCTTAAAGGCCCCATATTCAAAGACAGTCACATTCTGAGGTACTAAGGGTTGGGATGTCAACATATAAATTTTGGGGGGCTATAATTTGCCTATTCTGCACATTTCATATACATGGAATCGAACAAAATGTGGCCCATTGATTCTGGCTTCTTTCACTTAGCACAACGTTTTCGAGGTTCATCCAAGTAGTAGCAGGTATCAGTGACAGAGCAGGAGCACCATCATCTTGGACAAACATTGCCATTTCAAGTTCCGGCTCCCTTTCTAATCTCAGACATTTCAAGGAAATCACTTCTCTTCTAACAACAAGCAGCCAGAAAGAGCAGACAGTAAAACACAGATAAGACAGGTCAGGGACAGAAGGTAGGGGGAAAGTCTCTTGGGTAACTGCCAAACTTCACACTCATACAATGGGCCCCAGTAAAACAGTGGGCCCTAATAAGCACATCCCTTTCCCTTTAGGTGCACTAAGATAGGGAAGCTAAAAGCAGGCTTGGGTATGCCTGCAGCTGCAAAAAAAAAAAAAAAGGTATGAAAACAAACAAAATCTTCCTCCCAAATAAGCAAGATGAAGAAACACAGAAATATTCTGAGCCTGTGATAAGCTCTCCTGCCCTAAACCCTTAAATACTCTTAGTCTGTAAGAGAGAGTGCCCCTGACCTAACTCAACCAGAAGCCCCTCTCAGGTTTATTTCCCAAAATAAACCTGTCTTTTACCGTGAAGCCGCTTTTCATGTTTCTTTCTTCCTTCTTCAACTCTTACTATTGGTACTTTATTCTTTTTATGACTGAATAGTATTTCATGGTACAGCTCTATCACATTTTATTTATCCATTCCTCAGGTGACAGAGATTTGGACTGTATCCACTTTTTGCCTGTTATAAATAATGTTGCTACAAATGTTTGTGCACAAGTTTTTGTATGAACATATGTCTCAGTTATCCTGAGTATATACCTAGGAGTGGAACATTCTGGGTCATAAACACATATAACTTTGTGTTTCCCTTTTTTGAGAACCCACCAAACTGCGTTCCCCAGCAGCTGCATCATTTTACATTCCCACAAGCAATATATGAGGGCAGGGCATGTTTCTAGAGATTAGATAATCACAAATGAAAGGCATTGTTCTTTATAGCCTGCTGAAGGTCAAAAGAGGGAGGAAGAGATGTTTGAGTAAGGAAGAGATGCTTTATTAGGAATATGAAGCATTCACAAAGTCCTGCTTATTCATTTGCAGCCAACTTTGCCATGGCATTATTTAATTCACATTATCACCTCATCTTCAATCTTAACGTGAATAGCCTGGGTCTCAAGGCCATCTTTTCCCAACCAGTATAAGCACCTTTGAGACAGCGTTCAATATGTGTCATTTTATTTCCTATTCAGTAGGGAAAATTAGGTCTTGCTTTGTCCACTCAGCTTTATTCCTGGAAACACACTTTTCAAAAAGTAGAAAGTTCAGTCTTGCTTTAAACCACCAAGCTGCCTGAATGGATTTCATCCATTATTTCGGGCTTTATTTTAAACTTTGCTTTTAATAGGCACAGAACCAATGCATATTTTAAACTTTTGACTCAGGCAAATTTTATATGTCCAAAAGACTCTTGGAAGTTAAGCAGACATAAGGGGTACTGTGTGTGTGTCTCTGTGTGTGTGTGTGTGTGTGTGTATCACAGAATGAGAGGCACATGCTGCCAATTTAGTAATTAATTATCAGCTAACAGAACGCCACTACCTATACTGTCTGTGGCAGCCAGAGCCCCACCATACTGACACCAAGTTACTGTGCTTCCTTGACAGAAAGTAACACAGATCGCCATCAATGGATAGACAAAAATCTCTGAATCTGCAGTTATGTATATGCGTCTTACAAGTGGAGTAACAACAAATAGAAGAAATATATTTACAAATGAAAATGAACCTACATTTATTTACTTCACTAAAACTGTTTTTTTCTTCTCATCAAAGATTTCTCTATTCATGCTACTCAACATCCCAAAAAGAATCAGCATAAGGCCACAAACTCAACAAAATTCCTTTTCCTGTTCATAAAACTCCTGTCCTGACTCCAAGTCCACACCCTAAATAAACAGGCAAGCCTGTGCTCTGCACCCTGAGGAGCAGTCTCCTAGGCTTTGTCCTTTCAGAGAGCTGATTTCCAAGGAGAGGCCGTCCATCTACCCAACTCTTCTCAAGGCCACATAGATCCTCTCCAAAGACAGCCATCCCCAGTGGTTCAGCTGATCCTGATGGCTGCGCCTACAGAGAAAGAGGGGAGGAGAGATGGGAGAGGAAGAGCTCCCAGGAGTCAGGATGCAAGGTGAAGTCAGCTGTTGATCAGCGGTCACTCAGCAACTGGACCAGGCGACACTCTCCTTCTGGAGGCTGTAGGCTGTGAGAGTGTTCTGAGTGGCATTTAAGGATAGCTCCCATGCAGCGTGCCAGCTTCAGCAGGGCGTCCTATGGCAAGCCCTAAAAGGCAGAGGGAAAAGAATAACCAAGTGGAAGTGGGTCATCGTGCCATCTATCAGAGACAATGTGCATGAGAATGCTGCTACTAAATGAATGAAAAACTCTTTGTAAATTCAAAGCCTGTGGTTCTCAAACTTGAGCATGTATCATTTTTTAAAAAAATTAAAACGCTGATTTACTTGGCCTTATTCTAGAGGTTGGATTCATTCAATCTGGGGTAGGACCTGAAAATTTGCATTTCTAACATTGCATTTCCCAGAGGATCTGATATTGCGGGTCAGGGGCCACACTTTGAGAACTACTTGCTAAAACACAGGATCCATGTCAGCCGAAGCTATAATGGGCAATCATGAGCCATGCCCAGACTGAGCAGTAAAAGGAAACAATGTTACTGTCTAAAACAAGCAAGAAAATAATACAATATTTTAAAATAACAGAATATATAATGCTTGAGTTGCCAGTAGCAAAGTGTTAGGATGAGGTCCTTGAAGTCAGAGAAAGCAGAGATGAACCAGTTTTGAACAAGCCCTGTCCTCTAACTCAGCAGAAAGGAAGAGACCAAGTCCATCATGCCCTCAGTAAACCACTGGCCCTGGAGTATTGGCTTTCCCTTTTCACAGATGAGGAGTTCCCTCTTCACAGATGAGGAGTTCCATCTTCTAACTCACACAGAGCAGGGAGAGGATAAGAGCTGAGGAAATGCCATTGGCCCTCAGTTGGTCACTATCTCTACTAATAGTGCCTCATATGGGTATAAGGCTTTATGGTTTTGAAAAGCTTTCCAGTGATCAAAACAATGTGACATGGGCGAAAGAACAGATAAATGGACCAAATGAACAGAATAGAGAGCCCAGAAAAAGACCCACCCAAATATAGTCAACTGAGTTTTGACAAAGAAGCAAAGGCAATACAGTGGAGAAAGGACAGTCTTTTCAATAAATGGTGCTGGAACAACTGGACATCTGCATGCAGGAAAAAAATAAACTAGAATCTAAACCAAGACCTTACATCTCTTTCACAAAAATTACCTCAAAACGGATCAAAGACCTAAAGGTAAAAATGCAAAACTGTAACTGGTGACAGCCAGAAAGAAACAAACAGTAATTGAGTGACTACTAGTGCCAGCTATCGAGTTAAGTACTTTTAATAGCTTATCGCACTGATTCTAAACTCTGTATACAATGTATTATTCCCAAATTACAAACGATGAATTTTTTCCAGTGATAAAGTATAATTTCTCTATGTTATTCCCTATAGAATCTGGAGCAGGAGGAGCCTCACTCTCCTATCAAAAGTAGAAGAACTTGAAGAAAATAATTCTCTTCCTTCTCTCTGCGTAGGGGATGGCTTGAAATTCTTATTCAATCTCTGCGTAGGTTGAATTCAAGTGACCTTGAATTCAACCACCATCATGCCTTCCAGACACCAGAAGGGGGAGTCCCACAAGGCAGAAGGTGCCCCTGTGACACGTCCACTTCTCTGCCATGTTCTTTACCTCCTTGCTCAGGAAGCCATAAAGTTGAGCTGAGCAGAAGGTGAATTTCATTGCAAAGTTTACGCAGACTATGCTGACAGGTTCATGAAAACACTACTGAATATGTTACATACCACCAATGCTCATGGCATATCCTGTGTTGGAAGTGATACTTTTCTATTGCCAGTAACCCTCCTTTGTCCTAGGAGCTCACTGAACAGCTAAAATTGGGTGATATTTTTATATGGAACATGCAACATATTAAGTCCTCTTGCTCAGTGACCCAAAAAGGAACTAAACAGTACCCAGACTAGAAATCAATGTTAAATTATTCAAATAAATTCCACTTAAAGAATGGTGGCTTGGGAAGCACTCAGCCAGAAAGCATTCTCCCAAGATTAGTTTACTGTGAAGTAGAAGGGAAGAACATTTTAACTCCGGTTGGAAATTATATAGAAGGTGATGAAACATCCTCTAAGAAACGGTTCTGATCCACTGTAGGGCACCCCCGTCTCTCCTGCCACATTCCCCCATTTTACCCACTAAAGAGGTTCTTTGACGAGAGGCTAAGGAAACCAAGCAATATAAGATCTAATCCAAACTGAGTGCTGGAAATGTGTGGGGAGAAATCCGTAATTAAACTGAGCAATTAACTCCAGAAAGCTAACTGGGGCCAACTCGGACACTACTATAAAGTTATAAAATCTCCAGCATCTCATTTCTTTGTCCCTCTACCCAATTTCCTCTCAAATGTAAGCCTCTCTTTCTCTCTCCTCTCTTCTGCATATTTAATAAAACTGTTTGCAAGAAAGAATCTTAGGTTAGTAACATTTGCACTTTAGTATGAATTAAAGCCAGTGTGTCAACTCTTACAGGAATAAGAATTTCAAGCCATACTTCTAATTGTGGAATGGCTGTTACTGAATTCTTTTAAGGGTATTTCATGCAACAGCTAAATATAAGGAAGAGGAGAGAAACTGTCCAAGTCTTTCTGTGCCTAAAGTCAGCCTTAAGTCCAATCTTGAGGGTGGAGCTTTCAGCTGCCACTCCCAATTGAAAGTGAATTCAGATTAATTCCTAGACGTTGAATGAGAGCTATAATTTATCCTTTCAGGGATCTACTGGTTTTCTTTTCTTTCTTTTTTTTTTTTTTTGAGATAGAGTCTTGTTCTCGTTGCCCAGGCTGGAGTGCAGTGGCGTGATCTTGGCTCACTGCAACCTCCGCCTCCCGGATTCAAGCAATTCTCCTGCCTCAGCCTCCCAAGTTCCTGGGATTACAGGCATGCGCCACCATGCCCAGCTAATTATGTATTTTTAATAGAGACAGGGTTTCTCCATATTGGTCAGGCTGGTCTTGAACTTGCAACCTCAGGTAATCCACCTGCCTTGGCCTCCCAAAGTGCTAGGATTACAGGCATGAGCCACTGTGCCTGGCCATTTTTTCTTTCTTTTTTACTTTTATTTTAGGTTGAGGGGTATGTGGGCAGATTTGTTATATAGTAAATGGGGGTTTGTTTACACATATTTCATCACTCAGGTACTAAGCCTAGTACCCAATAGTTATTTTTTTTTCTGATCCTCTCCCTCCTCCCACCCTCCAGCCTCCAACAGGCCCCAATGTCTGTTATTCTCCTCTTTGTGTCCACATGTTCTCATCATTTAGCTCCCACTTAGAAGTGAGAACAGGTGGTATTTGGGTTTCTGTTCCTGCATTAGTTTTCTAAGAATAATGGCCAGCAGCTCCATGTTCCTGCCAAAGACATGATCTCATTCTTTTTTATGGCTGCATAGTATTCCATGGTGTATATGTACCACATTTTCTTTATCCAATCAGTCACTGATGGGCATTTAGGTTGGTTCCACGTCTTTACTGTTGTGAATAGTGCTGCAACAAACATTTGCATGCATGTGTCTTTATGGTAGAATGATTTCTATTCCTTTGGATATATCCCAGATCTACTGGTTTCTTCTCCTCTAGGCCCAGAAAACAGGTCAATTTCTGATGGCTTTTACATGTCAGGCCTATAGGACCCATTCTTACTTGACACCAGGTATCTCCACTCCAGATGCCCTTCCCCTTACCAAGTTTTACTTGTAAAGCACAACATGAGTGACTTGGGCCAAATGTGGCCATAGGTCCTTCAACAAATGTTGAGTGAGTGTGACCCTTGGAGCAGAAAGTTGACAGAGCTCTGACACATGGCTAGTCCCCCAGAGGCTCTCACTGCTCTCTTAGCTGGAAGAACTTCAAACTCTCAGACAGTGGAAAATTCAATCTGTTCCAAGCAAGAGACACAAATGTGCTCTTAAAATTCATACTGACATTTGGAACTGCCCAGGGTATTATAAATATAATCGTTCTGAAGTGTGAGTGTGTGTCAGGGAGAGAAAGAGATGGAGAGAGAGAGAGGGATAGTGTGTGTGTGTGTGTGTGTGTGTGTGATGACAGAAAGGAAAGTGAGAGCAGACCCAGGGACAGCAAGTATCCCTGCCAAGAACTCAAGGCCAAGCACAGAGAAGAATGTCCACCAGATACCCAATGACTACATTCCGGATTTTCTACTGCTTCCTCCTCAGAGAAAAGGGGGGAATAAATTAGAACACGAAGGGAGAGAGAGAGTGTGCAAGATGGGTGGGGATAGAGAGAGAAAGGAACAGGAAGTGGAAGCCTTACTAGACATAGACCAAGAGGCCCAGACTGAGAGAGAGAGGCTGTCAGAATGAGGAACTACTGAGAGATTACAGGCTTCTCCACCAGTTACAAGTGACTAATATCTACATTTATTGTGTTTTGAAGCCATCAAGTTCTATATCCAAATGACCCTACCCCTCCCATAATGCAGCACCAAGACTAATCCACCATCCACGGGGCATACTGTTTTCTGCCAAACAGATGGCCTTATAGAGGTTGGTCTTACACAGCCTCTTCTAGGTCTTGGACACACACTGGCCAGCCTCTGTGGCTGAGGAACAGAATAAAGTTAGGTGAACTGACCCTACAAGTGGGTTCCTATGACCTTCCTTGCTCTTGAACTAACTGAGCTGACCAGCCAGCCTGAAGCAACATGGTCCCAGGGCAGGGGCTCTTAATCTTTTATGTGCCAGGCTCCCTTTGGTAGGCTGGTAAAGCCACAGATTCCCTTCTCAGAATAATGTTATTAGGCATAAAATGAAATACATAAAGCTACAAAGGAAATCAGTTACAATATCAAATATTTTAACTATTACAAATATAGTAATATTTTTACTCCTTTATCAGTGCTTTAAATAATAGGATCTGGTGAAGGGTCAAATAACAACCCCATCATTTCAAAGAGTGATGGGAGAAACTGTGTTTCCATTGTCTACAACAACTACCAGGTGATATGAAAAGATCTGTAATTTCTGTGGCAAGAGTCATAGGCACTGCTAATACCACTGCAGTTTCTTCCCTACATTCTTAATAGAAGTAAAAAGCTAGATTTCAGTGAGAGGTTAGATAAAATAAATTTATGAACCAGAACAAAGGCAATGAAAGGAAGGGAGGTGCAACAACAGTAATTGTAATGACAAAGCAACATCTGCTACAAGAACAACAGCAAAAAATGGCTGCAGTCTCTGCTCTGTATCAGGTCCTGGGTTAAATGCTTTCTACTCATCTTTCTCTTTCATTCTGAGGAAGGCATCATTTTGCCTACTTTACAGATTAGGAAACCGAGGCTTCAGGATGTTAGGGAACTTGTCTAGGACTATAGCCAATAAGTAGCTGTGCCAAGAATGGAAGTCAAGGCTGTTTGACACTGAAGTCCACATTCACTGTGCACTGTGCCTTCAGAAAGAGATAGGGTGTGTGTGTGTATGTGTGTGTGTGTGTGTGTGAGAGAGAGAGAGAGAGAGAGACAGAGAGAGAGAGAGAGAGAGAGAGCTGCTTCCTTTTTCTCATTCATGCCAGAAGAATTGGACTGGTTTAAACATCTATACTTTCACCTATCTTGACTATCCATTTCCATCTTATTAATGTTTGCTCTTTTCAGTTGAAAGACCCTTATGCTTCATTTATTCAATATATGTTGGTACTGGCTATGTTTACTGACACCAGACATTCAAAGATAAATATGTTCTCTGACTTTCAGGAAGCTTATAACTTATTGGAGAAAACAGATATGCAAACAGATAAATTATAATATGCAGCAATTAGAATTCAAAGTAATTTGCACAATAAAGAGAATTTATTGACTCACGTACCTGAAAAGTCCAGAAGTAGACAGGCTTCAGGCATTGTTTGATTAGGGCTTCGTCGGTAGTGTGCTAGGAAGTATGTCACAACTAACTGACTTTCCAGAGAAAAAAGAACCATGAGTTTGTCTATTTCCATGGTGTAAATACTCCCACCATGACCTATTTCAAGCTACCAACGTGAAGTCACTGAAGATAGAATTGGGAAGAGATGTGCACAGTCACCCCTCGCCTGATGCAGGCGAGCTCTAGCATGCTATGACCATTCTCATTTCTTCACAGTTCTCTCAGTTTTTCCATCCTCTGTATGCTGGCTTTGTCCTGATGATGCAACCAGCAGCTGGGACTGTATACTTTCCTTTTAGTGTCTAGCAAGCGGCTCTTCTACTAATCACCAAAAAAAATTCCTGAGCTCTTCTGAAAGAATCGCTGTATCCAAATAATACCACCCAGCTGCCTTAGCCTTGGGTGGCATATTAAAATAAGTAATAGCTACCTTCTCTTAAGGCTCTTTATTTCACCTACCAAGTACTCCTTGTTGGACAAAGCTATGGTCTGAATGTTGTTGTCCCTTCAAAATTTATATGTTGGAACCTAATACTCAATGTGATGGTATTAAGAGGTGGGGGTTTTTGAGGAAGCGATTAAGTCATGAGGGCTCCACCCTCATGAATGAGATTACTGCCCTCATAAAAGAAGTTGAAGGGAGTGCCCTTGCCCCTTCCACCATGTGAGGTCATAGCAAGAAGGTGCCATATGAGGAATAGGCCCTTACTAGGTGACTTGATTTTGGACTTCCCAGTCTCCAGAACTGTGAGCAATACATTTCTATTGTTTATGAATTACCCAGCCTAAGGTATTTGGGTATAGCTGCCTGAATGGACTAAGACAGGCAGAATTAGCATCAAAAACCTATCTTTTAGAAGGTGGAATTATTAGCCAGTCAAGAAAATAATGTTCATGTTTGCTCATTTTAGTGCCTGTGTCAACCAGATGTTCCCTTCAGATCTGAGACCCTCATTTTCCAGCTCTGGAAGTATTGATTGCTGATGGTTCACAGCTGAGTTTCTCTCAAAGCATTGCTCTGATGAAAAGGAGCTGCCAAACTCGAGGATCTTGTCCCCCTTGAGAGGACGCTGCCTCTAATAGCTGATCAATGAGTGAGTATAAAAGCCTGAGGTCACCTCAATTAGGCATGTCTGAAGGGTCATCCCGGCTCCAGTGCTTCCAAAGGGGAATCAGATAAAGCCTCTGTTGAAATCATATACTAGGTCAATTTCTCCCTCTGTGTCATCATCCTTCCCTCTCTTGCCTACATCGTTCCTATGTGCCCTCCCCACTAAACCTCTCGCATGCAATCTCAGTGTCTGTTTCCATAAAACTGAATATTCAATGCCTATCTCTAAACAAGTCACCAGATGTTCTAGACAAATCAGGGCCCATCTTGGAACTAGGAGTGGAATCAGTCCCACCCACATCCCATGGCTGCCCCACGGTGGGAGAGGGTTGGGATGTATCTTGAGACATAACCGCACTGTCTGCTACATCATAAGGCATGCTAGGTGATGTAAAAGACATATGAACAATATCACAGTCCAATGGCTGAGGCATTATAGCCATAGAGAAAGAAAAAAGCAGGCCCTGACATCCAGAAATAATCACCGGTAGACCTCAATATTATTACAAGCTGATCTAACACTCACAGCCAGGCCATTGTTCCCCTATTGGACATAGACAATCTCACAGAACACCAACCTCAGACAAGCTTATTCTGAACCATGATAAAATGAAACAAAACAAGGTCACTATATAATTTTGTCCGTGCACAAAAACAAGGTCACTCTGCCCTCTGTAATGCACTCAGTCGTACAATTGCCTGGATTTCTGATGGTATCCGACCCAGAGCAAATCCTTAATTTCTTAAGCCCTCCACAAATCACCCAACCAAAATCCAAATCTTCTAGTAGTTTCTTTCTAACACAGTTGCTAAGGTAGTGTCCTTCAAGTATGTTCTCCCTTGATCAATGAGTAATAAGCCCAGCTTGTTTGATTATCAGTGTGTTCCTGGCGGTCTTTGGCTGGAGGGCATTGGTAGCCTTCAATCAGTGTTTGTATGATGAATAACTGGGTGTGTAAATGGCTATGCTGTCCCTCTTTCAGGAAAAGCTTTAACAGAAGACCTTTGAGCTGGTTCTTAAAGGAAGATTGAGCTTTCCCAAGCAAAGCAGGGTCAGAAAGAAGTCATTCCAAGCAAAGGAAGCAGGATGTGCAAAGGTTGGCATCACTGAAATGAAGGATGAAGAGTCCATATGGATGGGGTGTTGGGTGGACTGGAAAGGTGCTAGGACCAAATGTAGAGATCCTTGTAAGTCACAACTAATCCTGTAGGCAAAGAGGACAGAGAAGCAGGAGAGAGAGAGAGAGAGCTCGAAATTTGACATCTGATTGCAGGGAGAATTCCTGGAGTAGCCATAACTATTTTTCCTCCAACCCTTTCTTTCTTTTTTGGAGAGAAGGAGAAGACATTTGCTTTGGTTAAATCAAAACTGCATATTTTGAGTCTTTTCAGTTTTCCCACCCTGACATTTAAGGAGCACACCTAACAACACTGAGCCCTTAATTCCCTGGATATTGTGAATGCTTCGAAGACATCTATGGCCTTCTCTCAAAGGTTTGGTAACTTGCACTTCACTATATAATTCCTGTTGCTTGTCAGAAGTGCAATTCAGCTGGTCACTTCCTCTGTTATTTATAATTAAATAACTTACCATATATTCTTTAACCAAAAGAGACTTCCAGATGCCCTGATAGAAAATGCCAATGTCTTTCCGCTTCCTTGTGTGGGTCCACCTTTGACTCTCCATTCGTGGCGCCCCCAAGATGACATTCTTCCTCTAGGGGTCGTATCTCTAGCACCTCCCAGGCAGTACGATTCCTGCAATCCCTCCATCTGTGTTTAAGTCTTGCTTGTGCTCCACAAAATATTTCTGCCTTAACAGCCCTTCAGCTGCACAGCCTCCTCTTCTGTTCCCTTCTGTCTGTCTTGCCCTGCCCTGCCACTGAGCACTCACATTTTATAACATCTTACCTTGCCAACTGGTTTTGTGAGTATCATGTAAGTGTTTGTTAATTATAGATCTTTCGCAAATGACATATATCTGATACAGCTGAAGGAGACTGAAATGTCCCCATTCTTATAAATCCGTGTTAGTACCGCCCTAGACTACCCTTAGAATTTTGTGTATATTTGTGAAATCCATGTTTTCTACCTTTACTCTCTCTATATATATCTTAATAACCTATGTAAGTATTACTTTGCGCTTTTAAACATAAAAATAATAATAGTGTTGTATCATTTTATTCTATGCTTTTGTCACTCACAATTATGTTTTAAGATTCAGTTTTGTTAATATATGAAAAGCTTTTAGAACAGTGCCAGTAAGCACCATATAAGTATTAGCTACTATTATTTTCAGTATTATTGTTTTTATATTATATTGTATTAATTGTATTATATTATTTTGAGGCAGCATGTCATTCTGTCATCCAGGCTGAGTGTAGTGGCATGATCACAGCTTACTACAGCCTCAACCTCCTGGGATCAAGTGATCTTCCAGCCTCAGCTTCCTGAGTAACTGGGACTAACTACAGGCATGCACCCCATGCCCAGCGAATTTTTGTATTTTTTGTAGAGATGGGATATCACCATGTTGCACAGGCTGGTCTCAAACTCCCAAGCAATCTGCTTGCTTTAGCCTCCCAAAGTGCTGGGATTACAGGTGTGAGCCACCATACCCAGCCTATTATTTTCAATATTATTAATAAATGGATTTACATCATTCCTTGTAATTATAATAAGCTAACATTGATCATATGACATTTTATTTATCCCATTCCTCTCTTGATGTGTTGGGACTTAGAAAAAGACACCCCAGAGTGAAGGCCTCTGAAGCAAAGTCTCTCTCTGACCTTCTCCTGCCCTGCTGTCTCTTGCCCCTCATTCTTCCCTAAGGGAAGCCATAGAAAACTGTAATTCCTCTTCCCCAAGGCAGGTCATAGAAACCAAAACAGCTTTTACCCAAAGCCAGTCATAAAATCTAAAAATATTACTGTAATCTTCCCCTGCCTTTCTGAGTAAGAGCTGGCCATAAAGAAATTAAGACCCTCATCCCAGAGGGTTCCTATTCCATACCTGGGAGAAAGAAATGCTGCACAGAGAGGCCAAGAAGAAGCTGAGCTGACAGGGCTTGGTAGGTTTCCCGACTCAGTCTATTTCCATTAGATTATCCCTGCTTCCCCCAGTCATAGTTCTACATGGCTGTCCATTCTTCATTGAACCTAAGCATAAAAAAAGGGATCAATTTTTCCTGGATCTTTGGTCTCCATTCTGGAGGCTCTCATGTCTCATAAAACTGTGATCAAATAGATGTGTTATGCTTTTCTCCTGTTAGCTTGTCTTTGTTATAGGGGTGTCAGCCATGACCCTTATGACAGGGAGGAAAGGGGTCACCTTCCTTTTGCCCCTAAGGTACATATTTAGGTTGTTTCCAATTTTTCCCAATTAATTATAAGCAGTATCGCAAAGAATATCCTTAAACATGCCAAGTTCATATGTTCAAGAGTTGGTATTTGCTTAAAAGTGGACTTGCTGGGCTGTAAGGAGAATGTATTTTAGGTTTTGCTAGCTATTGTTGAATTGTTCCCCAAAATGTCTGTACCCTCAGCAGTGTATGAGAATTCTTATTTTTCTATCTTTGCCAACCACCACTGATTTTTTCAAAAGTTTGTGAGTGCAAAGTAATAATCTTGTTTTAACTTGCATTCTTCTTTTCATCAATACGTGAGATTTGGACAGTTTTTCTCTCCATTTATTGGCCATTATGCACTGGGCCTTAACCTTTTCTGGGGTCTTAGACTCCTTTGAGAATTTACTTCAGAAAAATGCACATATATATATATACACACATACACTTTATAAACACATTGAGGGACTTCACAGAGTCCCTGAAGACCCATCCACGAAGCCCCTTCAGAGCAGAAACTCTCAAGCTTTTAGTAGATATGAGAACCTTCTGGGATTTTTCTTCAGAAAAATGCACATATATATATATACACAC
>NW_012110919.1:4254330-4266790 GCF_000951035.1 Colobus angolensis palliatus
GAAGGAAGGAAGGAAAGAGAGAAAGAAAGAAAAGAAAGAAAGAAAGAAAGAAAGAAGGAAGGAAGGAAAGAGAGAAAGAAAGAAAAGAAAGAAAGAAAGAAAGAAGGAAGGAAAGAAAGAGAAAGAAAGAAAGAGAAAGGAAGGAAGGAAGGAAAGAAGGAAGGAAGACAACTAAGACTATGCTTTCAGGGGTCATTTCAGTAGCTCGTTAAGAAAGATAATCTTAAGAGTTTCTGGATTCCCAGTAAGAACTCCTATTTCTGCTTTCCAAAACTTTCCCTTCTCCCACAGCTATGAAGCAAAGGATAAAGTCACCAAGTTTAATGTACAAAAGCTGTAACTTGCCTTTAAATTGATGCTGTAGCTACTTTTAAATCCATGGTTACTTCTGCAGATACACCTTGTGCCTCTCTCCTCCTTAGCTGGGAAGGTCGGTGAGGGAATGAATAAATAGGGTGACATGTGAGACAAAGAAAAACACAAGGAAAGGAAAAAATTTAGGAAATTCGAAGCTATTCAGAAAATGCTACATAAAAAGCATCATCCTACTAAATATGAACAGCTTGTGTTTGGAATGGTTTGTGCTTCTAATTTTATTACATGAGCAAGCTCATTTTTTTTTTCTCTGCTAGATACTTCAAAGATTCTCTTGCAAAAAGAAGGGAAATAAATTTAGTTTCCTCTCGGATCCAAATTCACATAAATGATTCTGTTGTAAGATGAAGAAAATTGATTGCTTCAATGGCAAATAAGATATTTTTTTAATTTAAAAATTTAGTACTAAGGAAATCATGTACCAGGGAATTCTCAAAACGTTTTGAGAGAGGTTGAGAATCCCGGTAGGATGAGATGATGATGTTACTCATGCACATTTCCCCCCGCTTTCTTTTTCAAGCCTGCAAGTGTCAAGACAGAGTTAATCCTTATTTTTGACTCAGTCACATGCAAATGCGTTCTCCTCTGAGCTGGTCAGTGGCCAGTATCCTCTTGAACCTTTGGTGGACTTCAGGTCCATGAATGATGCCAGGAACAAGAATTAGGATCTGATTCTAGGACTTTAGAATGACTTACTCGGTACCTTTGTCCAGTAACAATAGAAAAATGACTCAGTTGCTCTGTCCATGAAACTAGGGCAGTGATACTGGCTGCCTGCCTCACACAGGGTTGAGGGGAAACCAGGCTTACAAAATGACAGAGGTCTCCGGAGCATGGACATCACATGGGAGGGGGTGGGGACGCCTTCACAGAGCCAAAGACAACAGAGAGGGCAACCTGACACAGAACCAAAGGAGGTCCTTGAACCCTGCCATGCCAGCCTGGTTGGAGGGCATTCTGTATACACTGGAGAAAATAGAATGAAGTCAACTTACATCTTTTGTCTTTCTGGAGACCATCTTTTTACTTTCATGGGTTACTCATAGATTAAGAAGAAAGATGGTGGACATGACATTTTCTAACATTTTCTGGTATCCATTATCTTGTTCACTTGGCCATACAGTGCTTCTTATACTCTAGATTTTCAGATTCTAGACAGTATGTTCATTAAAAGCAGGAATTAAAATTGACATGCAGACACACATAGACGTGTGTGTGGCGGATAAGGTGCCTGGCACTCAATATAAATACTGGATATAATAAATGAATGAATTCCTACACACAGAGAAAAACAACACACACATACACACATAAGTCAGCATTTTTCCAGGACTCAATCACAAGGAAGAAGATTTGGGCAGCAGAAGCACTTCTGCTGCCAACCTCATTCCTGCCTGTATTATTTAGGATATAAATACCATTGCAGTAAAGGAGACTGAGTGACCATAACTTAAATAAAATAGAAGTTTATTTTTCTCTCATAAAACATGGATGCTCTGTAGCATCACAACCCCAAGTTCCTTCCACCTTTCTTAGAGTGTTATCCCCATCTGCATGGTCCATGTAGCTCACCACAGCATCTGAATCCCAGCTGATAGAATAAGGAAAGGAAGGAGAGCATATCTTCCCTTTCAAGAAGGCTATATCTTTTCTCTTCACAGCTCTTGGGCCAGAACTTAGACACATGACCACATCTAGCTGCAAGGGAGCCTGGGAAATGTAGTCTTTACTCTGAGTAGCTGTAGATCCAGTTGAAAAATCAGCATTGTCTTAAAAAAATAATAAATAAATAAATATTGGGGCAAGTAACTGTCTCTGTCACACTGAAAAAATAAAAGCACAAAGATGTAGGTTTTCCAGAATCACTAGAAAAATTCCCAGTAAACCTAGTACTAGTACTAGCCTGGGTGCAGTGGCTTAGACCTGTAATCCCAGCTACTTGGGTGGCTGAGGCAGAAGGATGACTCGAGGTCAGGAGTGTGAGACTAGCCCAGTTAACATAGTGAGACTCTCATCTCTAAAATAAAAATTAGCCAGGCATGGTGGCACACGTAGAGCAAGATCCTATCTCTAAAAAGGAAGTAGCTGATACTTAGGTGGTTTCACAAGCACGTCAATCTACTAAGCAGATGTTCACTCCAGAGAAAGACAGTTCTCAACTTCTAACATTTGCCTTTTAAACAATTTACACTTTCATCTATTAATCTCTGATCAATTTAAGCTTCATTTCCCATACCAAATTTGGGTTTTCATACTGCAGGTAGAATTTTATGTTTTCTGACCTCTGGGAGAATAAATACCCAACCTGATCACCACACATACAAGGCTAGAAGATGAATATATTTGGTGTGAAATCAGAGATCTGCCTGCATTCAGCTTGGGAAATAAGAATAAAAAGCCAAGGAGCCTGTCCAGAATAGGAAAGGTTACGAATGATCAGACAATCTAACAGTGATAATTAGTGTAACCATAACATAGTTAACATCTATGGAGGACTTACTTTGCATCAAATGCTTTGCCCACATCATTTTACTTAGAATTTTCTTTTAATGTTGGAAGGTGTATTAGTCTGTTTTCATGCTGCCGATAAAGACATATCCAAGACTGGGCAATTTACAAAAGAAAGAGATTTACTGGATTTACAGTTCCATGTGACTGAGGAGGCCTCACAGTCATGGTAGAAAATGAAAGTCACATCTCACATGGTGGCAGACTAGAGAAGAGAGCTTGTGCAGAGAAACTCCTGTTTTAAAAACCATCAGCTCTCATGAGACCCATTCACTATCAGGAGAATGGCACCAGAAAGATCGCCCCCATGATTCAACCATCTCCCACCGCATCCCTCTCACAACACATGGGAATTACGGGAGCTACCAGATGAGATTTGGGGGGGGGGACACAGCCAAAGCATATCAGAGGGCTATCCTGTTACTAACCCTACTTATAATCAAGGAAATTGGGCTTAGAAAAAAGTCAAGGAACTTGCCCAAGGTCACACAAATACCAAGTGGCAGAGCCTGGACCTTAACTCAGGAATCTAACTCTACTGTCGGTACCTGAAGTCACTGATTACTGTGGAGTCTCAATTAAAGAAAAAGACAGGCTGGTGGGAACAGGGAAAAGCAACAAAAAAAGGCAAATAAGCTCTAAGTCTGCCTTTCTTCAAGGTCCAGGACATACAGCCCTCCTGTGCAAATAACTCATAATCTTCCTGTGCCCAGCTATCAACAGACCCTTGGCTAATACAAAAAATGCAAGTTAGCTCCCTGCAAGCTTGGCATTAGCAGTACTGCACGTAGCACTCTGCAGCCCAAAACCATCCTATAAAATCTCCAGTAAGCCTTTGTCTCCTGGCAGTCAGCTTCTCTTCTGCTGATTTGCCCATTGCTTTCTTGCAATGTATTTTCATACTTTCTCTAATAAATCTGCCTTTCTTTATCTACAACTGTCTTGGTAAATTCTTTTACTTCCACGCCACTGGCCCAGATAATCATCGTTCCCCAGCAATAATCTACCACCATGCTGATGGCAAGGAGGACGGTGAGCAATGTCCCATGCATCCTTCCTGCCCACCATCACATGGATAGGTATCAATCTTGTTGTTCATCCTGTCTGGGAGTATTGAGTTGGGTGACCTAAAAAAGAATATAAAAGTTCCAACCATCAGTATTTAAGAAGTGATCTCAGAAATTTACTTAAATCTCCACATAACCGTTGTACAACAACAACAACAAAAATCCGGAAAAAACCTTGAAATATATTAAAAAGATACTTCAAACTTTGATGACAATGTTTTGTAATTACGAAAGTTTACAAAATCTACACCATCCCAGATGGTCAGATCTACAAACTACTCTTTTATGTCACTTACTGCTATTGGAATTCATCACGTAATAATTTGTGTAAGTTTACCTTGCCAGTGGAGAGAAGACTTCAAGAAGGTATGTTTGGCCGGGCGCGGTGGCTCAAGCCTGTAATCCCAGCACTTTGGGAGGCCGAGACGGGCGGATCACGAGGTCAGGAGATCGAGACCATCCTGGCTAACACGGTGAAATCCCGTCTCTACTAAAAATACAAAAAACTAGCCAGGCGAGGTGGCGGGCGCCTGTAGTCCCAGCTACTCGGGAGGCTGAGGCAGGAGAATGGCGTAAACCCGGGAGGCGGAGCTTGCAGTGAGCTGAGATCTGGCCACTGCACTCCAGTCTGGACGATAGAGCGAGACTCCGCCCAAAAAAAAAAAAAAAAAAAGAAGGTATGTTTATTCCTAAATTGGGAACAGAATAGGTGTCCAATAATTATTTACTGAGTGAATTAATGTTTTTCTTTCAACATATCTTTTTAGAATTATTTGCCACCTATTAGAAATGGTTAATATAAATAATTATATTATTAGATGTTGCTGTGCTTCAAAATTTGATACTAAGAACTTGCACTATAAAAAGTTTTGCTTAATCCGTGTTAACTTATCACAGGAATTTAATATCCCACTGACTTGTGTGTGTCTGTGTTCCCTGTGGGATTTCATTTCTATTAATAAGTTTGTTTACTGGACTACTTTTTGCCCCCAGCATTTCGTGTGGTCGGTTTTAAATTTGACACCAGTGGATATGAAGGAGTCAAGTCATTAAGAACTCAAACTGCTTTAGAACATGGTAATTACGCTCCAAGTGGAACGACTCCTGGATCCATCTGTCTTTAATAAATCCATTCTTGAAAAGAAATCCCTTCTCCCTGAGATATATAATTAATGTAATATGAAGTCTAAAAATAAATTTCTCCCCAGAAATTCCAGGTGAAAATTTCAGGATGCTTTTTACCCTAGAATTTTGGTTCTTCATCACATAGGCAGACAGGATTCTCACTAAGTATGCACAAATGCTTAACAGGCACAAGGGACTTTGACTTAAAAGTTTTCCTTAAAGTTTTCTAAATGGTTGCTCCCTCAAATGCATGTTCATGTTACTGTTTCCTTTTGTGAGCAATCCCTCCTTCCACAGCTTCCTCTCAATCCAGCCTTTCAGCTGCAGGATTGTAAAGAACTGAGGATTCCCCAATGTGAGAATTGGCCAAGAGTTTAAATACCCTATTACCTTTTATAGGTGGTGGGAGCCATTCGTCTCAAAAGAGAACAGCACCCCAGTGTCTTTGTGAGTTTGCATCAAAGGCTCCTCACTGAACAGAATGTTTGCAAGACAATGACATGCAGATTGGTTAGCTAGTTTTTTTCCATGAAGATTTTCCCCAACCCCAACTTTTTATTTTGAAAATTTTCGAGCCTACAGAAAAGTTGAAGGCACAGTTCAATGAACATCCATAAACCTTTCACAAAGATTAATCAGCTGTTAACATTTGTCATGTCCCAAAGGACATTTTCTACCTCTTTACATATCTGTATTTGTGTGCTTATAAATACAGAAACAGGGTCTTGCTATATTGCCCAGGCTGGATTCTAGTGGCAATTCAGAGCCCCAAGCATGGCTCACCACAGTCCCAAACTCCTGAGCTCAAAAGATCCATGATCTTCAGCCTCCTGAATAGCTAGGACTGCAGGCCTATGCCACACACCCAGTGTGTGTGTGTGTGTGTGTGTGTGTGATTGAACCATTTGAAAGTAACTTGCAGAAATCATGATGCTATACCCTTAAATACTTACTCTTATTTGTCCTAAAAAACCAAGGATATTTTCCTACATAGTTATAATATCATTGTCATACCCAAGAAACTTTCCATTGATTCAATAACATTATCTAATAAAGAGTCCATAATCACATTTCCCCAGTTGTCCTCTAATGTATTTTACAGTTGGGTTTTTTAGGGGAGTGCCTATCTGTATTCATTCAAGGTTCGTGCATTGCATTTAGTTATCATGTACATTTAGTCTCTTTTAATCTAATTCTACCTACCTCCAGCCCTGCCTTTTTGGTTTTGCTCTGTCTTTCAAGTTTTTTGAAGAGTTTAGGGCAGTTGTCTTACAGAATGTGCCCTAATCTGGTTTTATCTGATTGTCTCCTTGTGATTCAATTCTGCTTAAGCAATTTTGGCAAGAATGATACAATGAGATGCTGTTCCCATGAACTTTGAATAAACTCAAGGACAAGGATTTTACCAAGCCTGAGTGATCAGATTCAAAGAGGTTTAAAAAAAAGTCATTTTTGAAAATGAGAATTTAGTAAGTATACAGCTCTTCATAGCAGGGTGAGATGTCCCAAGCAAAATGAAAAAGTGGAGTGCCCAAGATTAGCGTCCAAGATTATTCATAACTTGTATATGTTTGAAAGGGGCCTTTGTTATGCCAAATCTAGCAACCTTTGTTGAATCATCAGGACTGAGATTTGGGCAGGGTCAACCTCTGCTCTTGCAAAGTGGATAATTACTAACTTGGTGCAATTTCAGGAATGCGGAGGCCGCTCTTCCCCACTCAGCTACACTGCCTCTATTATGGGAGTGGTGACGCCCATCTGCTATTATTAAAGATCAGAGCTTCTCTCTAATGACTATCTACTATATGTCAGGCCTTGTGCTTAGTGGTTTATTAATCTGTTCCTCACAAAAACCTCATGAGGTAAACATTATTATTCCCATTTCCTAGGCGGGAAAGAGAGGCTTAACAATGTAACTTCCCCAAGGACCTATGAAGCTAATTTAAGATGTGAACCAAAATCTCTCTCCATAACTAAAGTTCCATAATTCCATGTTCCGTGTGATACTCCTCTATTCCCCAGTCCTGGTCTTACCTCATTTCCTAAATGGCTTTTCCTTCTGTCTCTCGAGCATACATTACACTGGACATCTGATTACCCCATTTTATGCCAACAGGTCCTTCTACAAATGCTAACCATTATTGTTTGTGCCAGGTCTAGTTTGTGCCAGGCACCTTACTGAATGCTCTACACACCCAATCTCATCTACTCTTTCCAAGAACCCCAGAAGGAAGGTGTGCTTCAGTAATGTCCTGTGACCACTCTGATAGCAGATGGCAGAAAGAGAATCTGAACCAGATCTGACTTGAAGTCTGAGTTCCTAACAAAGGTAGGAATAACAAGGCAACCCCGGATGCTACAGTAGCCAGACGCTTGCTAGTAAAGGCCAGAACACTGACTCACTAAGCTCTGAACTCCTCTGCCCCCATGCTGCCAGGGGCACAACCCCAACAGACTGCCCAGCACACTGCCCTAATGGGCCATTGACTCATCTGCTCCAACGAGCAAATCACTGCACAAAACTCCTTCCCCACAGAAAGGTGTTGGTCCTCCAGCATTCAGAAAGAACCAGGAGCCAACATACCACTCACAGGAAGAAAATGCACACACTGTCTCTATTTGTTATTCCTCCTACACAAACTCTTTAAAATGATTGAGCTTAATAAAAGAAGATGTTTCCCTGCAGCTATAGAGAGGAAATGTTCTAAAGTAAAAATCAGAACACAGTCTGACTAGGATCACTATGGCTATAGCAAGGATGTCCTCAAGAGGGGAAAATGAGCTTAGCCAAGTGCATCCAGTCTGTTCTCCTGGACCTTCTAATGAGCAGGGCCTGCAGAAGGTGAGGAAGGTTATGGTTGCACCCGTAATCACCTCTTGGAAGCACCTGCCTTATCGGTGCCCCATTCTTTCACAACTGCACCCCACTCCTGACCCCACTTCCCTGCCAAAGCTGACAGCACCAAGAGTAGAGGCCTGTTAGGGTATCTTTCCCAGATTCTCTCCTAGAGACTGGAATTCAGGAATTCCCACTCTTGAAGATTCTTGAACTTACAGCAGTAGAAAAGCTAGGAGGAAACGCCAGTCTTGGGTGAGCAGAATAAAGCAGCCTCAGTGAGAGATGAGATGAGAGATAGACACGAACCGGGTGGACCCGTCACAGCCCCAAGTCTCAACACTGTCCAGTGCATCTACACATCTCTAGTACATTTGTCTCCCCATTTCCAAAATGAACATTCTCGTCTCTTCAAACCCCAGCCCTCCCATGCCTGCCCTACCCTTCCTTTGAGTCCTGAATTGTATTCCTTATTGCCTTTTCCTGGACTCTGTCATAATTATGCCCCTGATGGATTATTCCCATGAACATAGAGTAATACTGCCCATCTTTTACAAACAAACAACCTCCAGCTGGGTGTCATGGCTCACGCCTGTAATCCCAGCACTTTGGGAGGCTGAGGCGGGTGGATCACTTGAGGCCAGGAGTTAGAGACCAGCCTGGCCAACATGGTGAAACCCCATCTCTACTAAAAATACAAAAATTGGGGCCGGGCACGGTGGCTCAAGCCTGAAATCCCAGCACTTTGGGAGGCCGAGACGGGCGGATCATGAGGTCAGGAGATCTAGATCATCCTGGCTAACACGGTGAAACCCCATCTCTACTAAAAAATACAAAAAACTAGCCGGCCGAGGTGGCGGGCGCCTATAGTCCCAGCTACTCGGGAGGCTGAGGCAGGAGAATGGCGTAAACCCAGGAGGCGGAGCTTGCAGTGAGCTGAGATCCGGCCACTGCACTCCAGCCTGGGCGACAGAGCAAGACTCCGTCTCACCAAAAAAAAAAAAAATACAAAAATTAGCCGGGTGTGGTGGCACAAGCCTGTAATCCCAGCTACTCAGAAGGCTGAGGCAGGGGAATCACTTGAACCCAAGAGGCAGAGGTTGCAGTGAGCCAAGATCGCACCACTGCACTCCAGACTGGGTGACAGAGAGAGACTCCATCTTAGAACAAACAAACAAACAAAAACATACACAAACAACCTCCCTTTTCCACACATTTTCTTCCAGCCCACATTTCATTTTCTGCTCCTCTTCAAAGCAAAGAGTTGTCTCTATTTACCACCTCCACATTTTAAAAAATTTTCTATTCTCTCTTCAGTCACTTTAGCCAAGCTTCTTTCCCAATCACCTTGTTGAAGTCCAAATTAAAATACAGAGACAAATCTCTACAAGTAATGTTTTCTTTGGCAAGAAAGGATTCCAATGTGGGGTGTACACACAGTCTGGGTGGTTTTTGGTATGTCCAAAGAACAATAGAAGGTTGGGGTTTTATAAAAACGAGAGAGGATCGTTATGTGTGGTCCTGAAAGAAAGTTCATTGCGATTAGCAAAGATTTGGGGAGCTGGCAAGCTCCAATTGGTGGGCGAGGGTGGTGGGCAAAGTTAGTCCTAGAATTGCAGCAAGTTATGTCAGCAGCTATAGATAAAACTGGTTTCGAGGTTACAACCAGCAGTTTCAGCTGCTGGACTTGCAGAAAGGAACATTTCTAGAGCAATGTGAGGTATCCTGGGTGCTTTTCCCCAGACCCCTTGATTCTGTTTAGTTGAGTATGACAAGAATGACCCAATTCATATGACCAACTTTCACGACCCCATGAAGACTGGTCTCATCAAGGTTACTAATGGCTTCGATGTTTGCCTAATCTAAGGATCACACGTTAGTCTTTCCTCACTTTGATGGCCTGCAGCATTTGGCAAAATGATAAGCATTGTCTCCCATGCAAGATTTGCATGACACTCCCTTCTCTTGGCCTTCCTTCTCCTTTTCTGCCTCCTTCTCCACCACCTTTACTGTGTCCATCTTCTCTTGTTCTCCAAATATTGAGGGGAGGGAGAGTGAGGCAGGAAAGGAAGGAAAGCAAACACAATGTTGCATCCCTGAGCTGGCTTTCTCTTAGGATCATGCATGGCCAGTTACTCCATGTCCCAGGACCTCCATCCAACAGACCACAAGAATGACCGCATCTGAGCACTGGCTGTCCAAGGAGAGGAAGAGGGAGGAATTTATCCATCAGCTCCCATTCCCCAATGGTCAAAAGTTTACTCCTTAGGGTGTTAACTCCTCCTCACTTCCCAGTTGCTTCTACAGAGGCATTGAGCAAGTTTCTGTCATCAATAAGAAATCCCTGAGATGGAAAGTGACACCCACAAAAGGCCAGTGGGAGCAACACAGAGCCAGCCACAGAGGCAGAACAAATCTGCAAGGCCCCTGAGGCATATGAGCCTGACAGCACCTGGAGTAGCTCATGAGAGGTGTCTGATACCCCAGCCCTCTGTGCAAGACGCCAGACTTGCCAACCTCACATTTCCTCATGAATGTCTAATAGGCATGTGAAGCTGAACATGGCCAAAAGAGAACTTTTCTTCCTCTAGTCCCCAACTTGCTCTTCCTATATCTTCCCTATCTTGGTCAGTTACATCTTAATCCAGCTAGTTGCCAAGCTGAAAATTGAAGGGTTATCATAGACCCCTCTTGCCTCCTCGCCCCACTCATCTATCAGTATGTCTTGTTGGCTCCAGATACAAAATGTATCCCAAATCCATCCACTTCTCCTGTCTATACTACAACCAACCTAATCCTGCCCTGCCCATCGCCATATCTCAGATAGATTCTACTTTTCTGAACTGGTCTGCCTACTCTTTGTCCCTCTAAAACACAGTCTCCACACAGTTGCAACCAGAGATCCTTTCTTTCTTTTTTTTTTTTTTTTTGGTAACATCTTATTTATTTAAAAATTTCAAAACCCCCACTACCCACCTTTAACAAGTATCCAATCATGGCCAATGTCATTCATCTCTATCTCTGATTTTGAGGTAAATCTCAGATATTACACCACTTGGTCTATAAATGATCTGATTTTGCATACGTTTGCATCTCTTAAAGATAGGAACTTTAAAAATAACCACATCTAAGGAAAAATCAATAAAAATGCCAATTAAAAAAACACAAAGTGTTTTGTTTGTTTGTTTGTTTGTTTTTGACAGAGTCTCATTCTATTGCCCAGGCTGGAATGCAGTGGCACAATCATGGCTCACCCCAGCCTCGACCTCCTGGGCTTAAGCAATCCTCCCACCTCAGCCTCTTGAGTACCTGGGACTACAGGCATGTGCCACCACGCCCAGCTAATTTTTGTATTTTTTGTACAGACAGGGTTTCACCATGTTGCCCTGTCTGGTCTCGAACTCCTGGCCTCAAGCTACCTACCTGCTTCAGCCTCCAAAAGTGCTAGGATTACAGACATGAGCCACTGCGCCTGACCCATAATAGTCTTTTTAAAATGTAGAGCACAACATGTCATTTCTTTGCTGAAAACCTTCCCATGGTTTTCCATCATGCTCTGAACAAAGCCAAACTCCTTCTTAAGACTGCTTTCACATGGCTGCTGCCTATGCCTCTGGTCTCATTTCTAGCCAGGCTCTCCCTGTCTGTGCACAGCAGCCACCTTCCTTCTTCCCTGGGAGCCCTTGTTCTAGTTGTTCTCTCTACCTAGGAGGCTCATTCCTGTCATCTTCCTGTGCTTGGCTCCTTCTTGTCACTCAGGTCTCAGCTTACATAAGGACACCTCTTATCACCTGTCTCAAGTAGCCACCCAGTCCTCGTCACATGACTCTACTCTAATTCTCGCCATAGTCTTTTGCCCATGACATTTCCAGTGTGTCCTGGACAGGTTTACTCTTATTGTCAAGCATGACTATTAATAGCACTTCATTCACTCTCAAAAGTAGGCAACAAGGCTGGACACGGTGGCTCACGCCTGTAATCCCAACACTTTGGAGGGCCAGAGTAGGAGAATCACTTGAGCCCAGGAGCTCAAGACCACCCTGGGCAACGTGGTGAAACCTCGTCTGTACAAAAAATACAAAAATTAGCTGGGTGTGGTGGCACTTGCCTGTAGTCTCAGCTACTTGGGAGGCTGAGTGGGAGGATCCCTTGAGCCAGGGAGTTTGAGGCTGCAGTGAGCTGAGATCGCACCAATACACTCCAGCCTGGTGACAGAGCAAGACCCTGTTGCAGAAAAAGAAGTAGGAAACAAATGTTATGATCACTCTATTTATAAGAAATTTATTTTTGTTTGACTTTTACTAGTTTATCACCTATCTCCTTCTATGAGGATATAAGCTCTTTGACAGGAGATCTCTCTGATTAGTTCTTTACTGTATCTACAGTACTTGGCTCATAGGAGGTGCTTGATAGATATCTGTGGAAGGAAAGAAGAAGGAGGGAAGGAAGGAGGAAGGAAGGAAGAAAGGAATGAAGGAAGAAAGGAGGGAGAGAGGGAGGGAGGAGGGAGAGGGGAGGGAGGGAGGAAATGAGGGAGGGAAGAAGGAAG
>NW_012110919.1:4267107-4315867 GCF_000951035.1 Colobus angolensis palliatus
GGGCTCTGGCCCTGACTTTCCAGTTCCTGGTTTCAGTCATCTTTTGTAGTAAGCACTAGGCTTCCATAATCTCCCATTAAAATTCCTGTTTTGCTTAACATAGATGGAATGGTTTTCTGTGACTTATAACCAAGCAATTCTTGACACCTGCTGATTTATTTTAATAAACTGTCCACTTTACTTTTCATGCTATACTTTACTTCTCATGAATTGCTTTATTTAACAAAGAAAAAAATACTTTCATCAGCACCATCCTTTTAAAAAGTGTTTTCTTTCATCGTAAGCCATTGAGAAGTCTGGAACTGCAAACAATCAATCCTAATACAAGGTAATTCTTTCTGCCCCAAAATCTACAATAAATGTTAGTGACACTGTGGCAATAAAACTTTAGATCCTGATTATGCATGAACCCGTTTTTACAAAAATGTTTCGGTGGAAGATAGAAATGCATTGTCAAAACAGCATTAAACCCTTGAAATAAGAGCCAGATTTTTTTTTAATTCAAGTATGTAAAGCATGTTGTTGCCATGGCCTTCAGGTCATTCCATTTCAGGAAATTCATGCTTTAAAATAGTCATTGTCAAATAAGAGCCATTCTGAAGGAAATGAAAGGTTGGGTATTATTCAAAGAGAACAATCCAAATATCAACCTCATTTTGTTTTGTTTTTAATAGGGAATGCTGGGGGTTGGGGGATTTCTCTGAAGTTCAGATAGCAGATAATGACAGGAATGTTGATTCATAGTGCACAATATTGAGAAAAAATAAATAAACTCATTCCCCAAGTAATAGTAACAGTCTTTGAACAAAGAATGAGGAAGCCAAGTATGGAAGGAGACAAAGAAGTTTTACTAAAGAAATGTGCTCCATATCACTTCTCCAACCTCAGCTCTGCTCTCTTTCTCAAAATAAAAGATTATATTTAAAAACCAAAAGAAAATTAGAAGATCAGCACACCTCCTTCCAGTAGCCCACCCCCACAAGCAACAAGTGCCATTTCTGTAAGAAAGGCACTATAAATTCATTTATTTCATGAAAATCCATTGTATTGAACTGTGCTAGGATTTGGATGTACAGTGTGAGTAAAACAGAAAAAATCTCTGCCTTCTTGGGGCTTGCGATCTTGTTGAACCCTCAGAAATAACAAGGCCCAAATCCCAGCCTATGTGATTTTTCCCTATGTGATTTTTCCATCAAGGAGGCAGCATTCCATAGGCCCTATAGTCAGCTAAGGGGCCTGGGTGAAAATCCTGGCTTTACAGTTTACAAGCTGGGTGATCTCAGGCTAGTTACTTAATCTCCCTATGCCTCAGATTCCTCTTCTGTAAAACTAAGATGGTAATAACATCTACCTCACAGGGTTGTTGGAAGGATTAAATGAGGTAAGCAGTGTAAAGCGCCTGACATAGATTAAGCAATATTTAAGAGTTTGCCATTTTTATCATTAGTACAGCAAAGTGGGATTGACCAAAAAGGTCTGTATTTAGAACAGTTAATCAATGAATATAATGCGCCGAAACATCCCTGTACACAGTTTCCTGGTAGCCAGGCTCAGACAGGAATTATGAGGTTTCTTATTTGGAGAAACTGAATGGCTCCAGAGAAAACACCTTGATATGGTTAGGGTTTGTGTCCCCACCCAAATCTCATCTTGGATTATAATTCCTATAATCCCCATAATTCCCACATGTCAAGGGAAAGACCAGGTGGAGGTAATTGAATCATGAGAGCAGTTTCCCCCATGCTGTTCTCACGCTAGTGAGTGAGTTCTTAGATCTGATGGTTTTATAAGGGGCTCTTCCCATTTCGCTTGGCACTTCTTCCTGCCGCCTTGTGAAGAAGGTACCTTGCTTCCCCTTTGCCTTCCGCCACGATTTTAAGTTTCCTGAGGCCTTTCCAGCCATGTGGAACTGCGAGTCAATTAAACCTCCTTCCTTTGTAAATTACCCAGTCTCGGGCAGTTCTTTATAGCAGCATGAGAATGGACTAATACAGACCTCCATAGGATAGCATTCAGAAATTTCTCAGTTCACAAAGCATTCAGCTCCTTAATTTAAAAAGAAGGAAAAGAGAATTTTCCAAGTATTGTAGCCAACTCCCTGCTGCCAATCCTCGTAAAACAACTACCCTCAGAAAGTTAGCCCCACCGGGGTCTGAAGCATCCCCACTCCACTCTCCAGCAGCTCATCATCATTATGCATGAAGAGCTAAGGGTGACCAGACCTTTGATAATAGAGAGACACCAAGAAAAGCTGGTATCTCATCAGAAACAAAGAAAACAAGAAACTGAAGAGAACCTGAAGCCCCTGAAAGATTAGGGAAGATATTGCACCTATAAAATAACATCAAAATTATATGGGGACAAAAAAAAAAATAGAGAACAAGAGAGTTTGGGGAGCATTAAAAAAAATTGCTCAAATTGAAAATGCATTATTTTCAATTTGTTAAAATAATGAACAGTTAGAGGACAAATTAAAAATAAAGATAAATTAAAAATAAATTAAAATAAAGAACAGTTAGAGGATAAATTAAAAAGCACACACACACACACACATATATATACATATTAGTCAACCCTGTTCCCCTCCCTTAAGAGTCAGTGGCATCAAGAGCCTGTCTCCCCTAGCCCATTTTTCTTCCCCATTCCATGCCCTGGGCTATAATACAGCACTCTTGACACTGGAAACATCTGGCAGATGAGGCTGGAAAATGTCCAGTGAGGTATGGAAAGAAGGAGTCATGGCAGAAGTTGAGCCCAACTTCATACCTTTGCAGCCTCCTGGGCTCAGTTCCTGCTGCCCATCCCTAGACATGCTCTTCCCCTCTGCATAGAGGCGACACCTGATGAAGGTTTCATAAGTACACAAACAATGGACTGGAATTACACAGACTGGTTGTGTGTCCAGACTCTGCTATGAAGTTTCCAAAGAGGCAAGAAGCATGTCCATCAGAACAGCTATTGGCTTGCAATCTTGTTGTCACCATCAGCCAAGAAGAAACTATCAATTTTATTTGAATGGCCTTTGGCAATGTTAGTCTGAGAATATGTGGCATGAAGTAATAATGATTATTATTAAATTGATTATAAATACATATATCAACTGATATATAAAACAAATGATTGGGCCAGGCACAGTGGCTCACGCCTGTAATCCCAGCACTTTGGGAGGCCAAGGCAGGAGGACAGCTTGAGCCCAGGAGTTTGAGGTCAGCCTGGGCTAACATAGTGAGATCCTGTCTGTACAAAAAATTCAAAAATTAGTTGGGAGTGGTGATGTGCACCTGTAGTCCCAGCTACTCAGGAGACTGAGGTGAGGGGATCGCTTGAGCCCAGGAGGTCAAGTCTGCAGTGAACTGTGATAATAATAATAAACTGATAATGTGAAAGAAAAGATAAATATGTAAAGGATTGAGCCAAGATCTCAAACATTTGATAGGGGTTCCTGAAAGAGAAAATGAAGGGGATAAAATAATCAAATAAAGAACTTTTTCCAAGGTTTGAAGAACACAAATCTTCAGATCGAGAGACCTTAACACAGAAGAAAAACCTATACCAAAAACACAGCATCATAAAATTCCAGAGTATGAGACACGAAGAGAAAAAATAAAATCCCTGCTTCACATGATACACCAAGGTTGATGACAGGTAGATTAAAGACTTAAATGTGGAAGTCAAAACTTGAAAACTTTAAGAATAGAATATAGCATAGCATCCTCATGTCCTTAGGATAAAGAATGATTTTTCAAATAAGACATCAAATGTGCAACATATAAAGAAAAATCTGTAGCTGAGCAGGATGGCTCATGCTGGTCATTTCAGCACTTTGGGAGGCCAAGACTGTTGGGTTGCTTGAGCTCAGGAGTTGGAGACCAGCCTGGCAACATGGCAAAACTCCATCTCTACAAACAATACAAAAAAAAAAATGGCCAGGCGTGGTGGCTTGTGCCTGTAATCCCAGCACTTTGGGAGACCGAGGCAGGAGTTTGAGACCACCTTGACCAACATGTTGAAACCCTCTCTCTACTAAAAATACAAAATTAGCCAGGCATGGTGGCATATGCCTGTAGTCCCAGCTTGGGAGGCTGAGGCAGGAGAATCACTTGAACCCGGGAGGTGGAGATTGCAGTGAGTTGAGATGATGCCATTGCACTCCAGCCTGGGCAACAAGAGCAAAACTCCGTCTCAAAAATACAAATAAATAAAAATAAAAACAAATTAGCCAGGCTTGCTGGCACACACCTATAGTCCCAGCTACTCTCAAGGCTGATACAGGAGGATCACTTGAGCCTGGGAGGTCAAGACTGCAGTGAGCCATGATCGTGCAACTGCACTCCAGTCTGGGTGATAGAGTAAGACCCTGTCTCAAAAAAAACACAAAAAACCGAAGTGACACATATGACTACATTAAGTTTAAAACTTGTATTTAATCAAAGGACACTGACATGATTTGGATGTTTTTCCTGCCCAAATCTCAAATTGAAATGTAATCCCCAATGTTGGAGGCTGGGCCTACAGGGAGATAATTGGGTCATAGGCGCAGATCCCTTATATCTTGGTGCAGTCCTTGTGATACCGAGTGAGTTCGCATGACAGCTGTTTGTTTAAAAGTGTGTAGCACCTTCCCTCCCTCTCTCTTACTCCTACTCTCACCATGCGATGTGCCTGCTCCCACTGAAAGCGCCCTGAGGCCTCCCCAGAAGCTGCGCAGAAGCTGGCGCAATGCTTGTACAGCCTGCAGAACCATGAGCAAACTAAACCTCTTTTCTTTATAAATTATCCAGTCTCAAGTATTCCTTTATAGCAAGACAAGAATGGCCAACAGAGAGAACATATCAAAGCTGCCTGATTGTTCACTCATCCTTTTGCCCTGTCCTCCTGTACTCTGACTGCAGTTCTCAGCCTTACTTGCAGCAAGTGTAGCCATGTGATGGCATAGTGGTCAATGAAATGCATCCATCTGGGACAAAGCACCCTCCATCACTTAAAGATACACAGCTAACAGGGTGTGTGTTTTGGGTTTTCTTGTTTGTTTTTTTATTCTCAGTGTTCAAGACATATTTGAAGGGAGGAGGAGGTGGAGGTTGCTGTGAGCTGTGATCGTGCCACTGCACTCCAGCATGGGTGACAGAGCGAGACTCTGTCTCAAAAATAAAAATAAAAATAATATGGAACTCAGAATAGCAGCGTTTAACTGTTCCTAGAACTTTCTAGAAATGGTCATCATTCAACTTCAGCAACATGTATGCATTACTTCTACTTCACATCAAAATCCCCATGGTTGCAAATAAAATATGAAAGTGCTTTGCAAGTATAAAAGGTAACATAAACGGAAGTGTGCTGCTAAGAGGAAAGAAGTGCTAAAAAGAGAGAGTGAAACCCGCAAAAAACATTGTTTTATTTTCAATAAGAAGAAACAGTTGCAACGTCCTTAGCAATTCACTTATGCTTGCTTGTTCTTCAGTGTCTAAGTCTGTAACATGGAGGTAATAATAACACCTCCCTTATAGGATTGGTGTGACAATTAAATGGGTCAATAAACTTTGGAACTTAGAACAGTGTCCGGCATTTCCACATAAGAAATAGTTTGTTTTTTTAATATTATTTCCTTAAAAATGTCAATGCTCGCAGCCCTCAGTAAAATAAAAGAAAAAAAAAAGGAGAATGAGTTGAGAGAAGAGGGGGATGGAAACATAAAAGAGGCTGGGCACTTTTTACACGCAATCTGACTTGACGCCTCCCTACGAAATTATGAAGCAGATAGCACTGTGCCTGTTTTATAGATAAGGACAAAGAGGCTTGAAACTATACGGCTATTAAGTATACTCCAGACACATTTTAATTTCATTTTACTGTTTTTCCTCCTTTTTTTAATTTTTCCAAAATTTATTGGGGTACAGGTGGTATTTGGTTACATGAGTAAGTTCTTTAGTGGTGATTCGTGAGATTTTTGGTGCACCCATCACCCAAGTAGTATACACTGCACCATATTTGTAGTCTTTTATCCCTTGCCCCTCTCCAGCCCTTCCTTCCAAGTCCCCAAAGTCCATTTTATCATTCTTATGCCTTTGTATCCTCATAACTTAGCTCCCACATATCAGTAAGAACATATGACGTTTGGTTTTCCATTCCTGGGTTACATCGCTTAAAATAATGGTCTCCAATAATAGTCTCCAATCTCATCCAGGTCACTGCAAATGCTGTTAATTCATTCCTTTTTATTGCTGTATAGTATTCATGTATATATATATATATACACACACACACCCCAGTTTCTTTATCCACTCATTGATTGATGGGCATTTGGGTTGGTTCCACAATTTTGCAATTGTGAATTGTACTGCTATAAACATGCGTGTGCAAGCATGTTTTTCGAATAACGATTTCTTTTCCTCTGGGTAGATACCCAGTAGTGGGATTGCTGGATCAAATGGTAGTTCTAGTTTTAGTTCTTTAAGGAATCTCCACATTGTTTTCCACAGTGGCTGTACTAGTTTACATTCCCACCAGTAGTGTAGAAGTGTTCCCTGTTCACCACATCCATGCTAACATCTACTGTTTTTTGATTTTTTGATTATGGCATTTCTTGCAGCAGTAAGGTGGTATCGCACTGTGGTTTTGATTTGCATTTGCCTGATCATTAGTGATGTTGGCCATTTTTTCATATGTTTGTTGGCCATTTGTATATCTTCTTTTGAGAATTGTCTATTCATGCCCTTAGCCCATTTTGGTAGGATTGTTTGTTTTTTCTTACTGATTTGTTTGAATTCATTGTAGATTCTGGATATTAGTCCTTTGTCAGAAGTATAGATTGTGAAGATTGTCTCCCACTCTGTGGGTTGTCCATTTACTCTGCTGGCTGTTCCTTTTGCTGTGCAGAGCTCTGTAGTTTAATTAGGTCCCAGCTATTTATCTTTGTTTTTATTGCATTTGCTTTTGGGGTCTTGGTCATGAAATCCTTGCCTAAACCAATCTTTTTTTTTTTTTTTTTTTTTCTTTGAGACGGAGTCTTGCTCTGTGGCCCAGGCTGGAGTGCAGTGGCCGGATCTCAGCTCACTGCAAGCTCTGCCTCCTGGGTTCACACCATTCTCCTGCCTCAGCCTCCCGAGTAGCTGGGACTATAGGCGCCCGCCACCTCGCCTGGCTAGTTTTTTGTATTTTTTAGTAGAGACGGGGTTTCACCATGTTAGCCAGGATGGTCTCGATCTCCCGACCTCGTGATCCGCCCGTCTCGGCCTCCCACTAAACCAATCTTTCGAAGGGATTTTCCAATGTTATCTTCTAGAATTTTTATAGTTTCAGGTCTTAGGTTTAAGTCCTTAGTCCATCTTGAGTTGATTTTTGTATAAGGTGAGATATGAGATCCAGTTTTATTCTCCTACATGTGGCTAGCCAATTATCCCAGCACCATTTGTTGGAAAGGGTGTCCTTTCCTCACGTTACATTTTTGTTTGTTTTGTCCAAGATCGGTTGACTGTAAGTATTTGGGTTTATTTCTGGGTTCTCTATCCTGTTCCATTGGTCTATGTGTCTATTTTTATACCAGTACCACGCTATTTTGGTGACCATGGCCTTAGAGTATAGATTGAAATCAGGAAGTGTGATGCCTCCAGATTTGTTCTTTTTACTTAGTCTTGCTTTGGCTATGCATGCTCTTTTTTGGTTCCATATGAATTTTATAATTGTTTTTTCTAATTCTGTGAACAATGATGGTGGTATTCTGATGGAGATCGCATTGATTGCTTTTGGCAGTATGTAGATTGCTTTTGATAGTATGGTCATTTTCACAATATTGATTCTATTCACCCATGAGCATGGGATGTGTTTCCATTTGTTTGTGTCATCTGTGGTTTCTTTCAGGAGTGTTTTATAGTTTTCCTTGTAGAGTTCTTTTGACTCCTTTGTTAGGTGTATTCTTAAGTATTTTATTTTATTTTTTGCAGCTATTGTAAAAGGGGTTGAGTTCTGGATTTGATTCTCTGCTTGGTTGCTGTTGGTGCATAGAAGAGCTACCAATTTGTGTACATTAATCTTGTATCCGGAAACTTTGCTGAATTCTTTTATCACTTCTAGGAGCTTTCTAGAGAAGTCCTAAGGATTTTCAAGGTAAACGATCATATCGTCAGCAGTGACAGTTTGACTTCCTCTGTACTGATTTGGATGCCCTTTATTTCTTTCTCTTTTCCGATTGCTCTGGCTAGGACTTCCAGTAGTATGTTGAAGAGGAGTGGTGAGGGTGGGCATCCTTGTCTTTTTCCAGTTTTCAGAGGGAATGCTTTCAACTTTTCCCCATTCAGTATTATGTTGGCTGTGGGTTTGTCATAGACGGCTTTTATTGCATTAAGGTATGTCCCTTGTATGCCGATTTTGCTGAGAGTTTTAGTCATAAAGGGATGCTGGATTTTGTTGAATGCTTTTTCTGCATCTACTGAGATGATCATGTGATTTTTGTTTTTAATTCTGTTTATGTAGTATATCACATTTATTTACTTGGGTATGTTAAACCATCCCTGCACCCCCGTTATGAAACCCACTTGATCATGGTGGATTATCTTTTTGATATGTTGTTGGATTCGGTTAGCTAGTATTTTGATAAGGATTTTAGCATCTATGTTCATCAAGGATATAGGTCTGTAGTTTTCTTTTTTGGTTATGTCCTCTCCTGGTTTTGGTATTAGGATGATGCTGGCTTCATAGAATGAATTAGGGAGGGTTCCTTCTTTCTCTATCTTGTGGAATAGTGTCAAAAGAGTTGGTACCAATTCTTCTTTGAATGTCTGATAGAATTCTGCTGTGAATCTGTCTTGTCCTGGACTTGTTGCTTGTTGTTGGCCTGTTCAGGGTAACTAATTCTTCCTGATTTAAGCTTAGAGGGTTGTATTATTTTTCCAGAAACTTATCCATCTCTTCTAGGTTTTCTGGTTAATTCATAGTAGCCTTGAATGATCTTTTGTATTTCAGTGGTGTCAGTTGTAATATCTCCTGTTTCATTTATTAGTGAGGTTATTTGGATTTTCTCTCTTCTTTTATTGGTTAATCTTGCTAATGATCTATCAATTTATTTATCTTTTCAAAGAACCAGGTTTTGTTTCATTTATCTTTTCTATTTTTGTTTTTGTTTGTTTCTATTTCATTTCGTTCTGCTCTGGTCTTGGTTGTTTCCTTTCTTCTGCTAGATCGGTCCCCAACTCCTGCTGGCTTGGAGGGTTTCTGCTCAGAGATCTGATGTTAATCTGATAGATTTTCCTTTATAGGTAACCTGGTGCTTCTGTCTCACAGCTCTTAAGATTCTTTCCTTTGGCCGGGCGCGGTGGCTCAAGCCTGTAATCCCAGCACTTTGGGAGGCCGAGACGGGCGGATCACGAGGTCAGGAGATCGAGACCATCCTGGCTAATACGGTGAAACCCTGTCTCTACTAAAAAGTACAAAAAAAATCTAGCCGGGCGAGGTGGTGGGTGCCTGTAGTCCCAGCTACTCGGGAGGCTGAGGCAGGAGAATGGCGTAAACCTGGGCGGCGGAGCTTGCAGTGAGCTGAGATCCGGCCACTGTACTCCAGCCTGGGCGACAGAGCGAGACTCCGTCTCAAAAAAAAAAAAATTCTTTCCTTTATCTTAACTTTGAATAAGCTGATAACAATGTGCCTAGGTGAAGATCTTTTTGCGATGAATTTCCCAGGTGTTCTTTGTGCTTCTTGTATTTGCATGTCTAGATCTCTAGCAAGGCCGGGCAAGTTTTCCTCGATTATTCCTCCAAACATGTTTTCCAGGCTTTTAGAATTCTCTTCTTCCTCAGGAACACCGATCATTTTTAGTTTTGGTCATTTAACAAAATCCCAGACTTCTTGGAGGCTTTGTCCATGTTTTCTTATTCTTTTTTCTTTGTCGGATTGGCTTAATTCAAAGACCTTGTTTTTGAGCTCCGAATTTCTTTCTTCTACTTGTTCAATTCTGTTGCTGAGACATTCCAGAGCATTTCACATTTCTAAAAGTGTGTCCAAAGTTTCCTGAATTTTTTATTGTTTTTTTCTTTAAGCTATCTATTTCCATGAATATTTCTTCCTTCATTTCCTGAATCATTTTTTTTTTTTTTTATTTCCTTGCATCAGGCTTTGTCTTTCTCTGGTCCTTCCCTGATCAGCTTAATAACTAACCTCCTGAATTATTTTTTAGGTAAATCAGGAATTTCTTCCTGGTTGGACCCATTGCTGGTGAACTAGTATGATTTTTGGGGCAGCAGTGTCGAAGATCCTTGTTTTGTCATATTACTAGAGTTGGTTTTCTGGTTCCTTCTCATTTTGGTAGGCTCTGTCAGAAGGAAGATCTAGGACTGAAGGCTGTTGTTCAGATTCTTTTGTCCCACGGGATGTTCCCTTGATGTAGTATTCTCCCCCTTTTCCTATGGATGTGGCTTCCTGTGAGCTGAACTGCAGTGATGGTTGTCTCTCTGCTGGGTCTAGCCACCCAGTGAGTCTACCCGGCTCTGGGCTGGTACTGAGGGTTTTCTGCACAGAGTCCTATGATGTGAGCCATCTGTGGGTCACTTAACTGTGGATACCAGCGCCTGTTCCAGTGGAGGTGACAGAGAGTGCAGTGAACTCCGTGAGGGTCCTTAGCTTTGTGGTTTAATGCTCTATTTTTGTGCTGGTTGGCCTCCTGTCAGGAGATGGCACTTTCCAGAAAGCATCAGTTGTAGTAGTATGGAGAGGGACCAGCAGTGGGTGAGGCCCTTGAACTGCCAATATTATACGCCCTTTGTCTTCCACTACCAGGGTGGATAGGGAAGGACCATCAAGTGGGGGCAGGGCTAGGTGTGTCTGAGGCCAGACTCTTCTTGGGCGGGCCTTGCTGCGGCTGCTGTGGGGGATGGGGGTGAGATTCCCAGGTCACTGGAGCTGTGTACCTGGGAGGATTATGGCTGCCTCTTCTGAGTCATGCAGGTTGTCAGGAAAGCAGGAGAAAGCCGGTAGTCACAGGCCTCACCAGCTCCCATGCAAACCGAAGTACCAGTCTCACTCCCACCGTGCCTCCCACAACAGCCCAAGTCTGTTTCCAGGCGGAGGGTGAGACAGGCTTGAAAACTTGCCCAAGGCTATCTGCCTCTCAGCTGCAACAGAAAAAAAGCTTTAATTTTTCCCTTACCTGTGAAGTCTGAACACCTGATTCACCCCCTCCCCTTAGATCTGGCCAGGAGGCTTCTTGCCCTGTTTAAATTGTTGCAAAGTTCAGCTAGAGAATTCCTTCTGCCTGTGGAGTTTTACCCCTGCTCCTCTGGCCACCCTCTGGATGGATCCCTGTGGTGTCAGGCAGGAATGGGCTGTTTGGGGACCCAGCAAGCTCCCAGGGCCTTTCTGCTGCTTCCTCTACCCCTGTATTTTGCTCAGCTCTCTAACTTGACTCAGGTCCAGGTAAAGTCAGAAGCTCACTCTGCAAACAGACCTTCAGTTTCTCCAGTGGGGGTGTGTTCAGGAGAGGAGGGTCTCCCTTTCCCACTTCCACAATTGGGGTGTCTCCCGGGTGCTGCAGAAGCAGTTCACTTCTTTCAGAGGGTCTGTGGTTCCTCTTGGGATTGCTGGTTTGTTCTTGCAGTCGATCTGGAGATAAAATTCACAATGCAAGCCTCCGCATGCTGCATTTTCATTTTACAAGGCACTACAAGTGCTTTACCTTTCACATAAGCCATATAATTCCATAGACGCAACTCCATTATAATATGCTAAAGATTATTTAAGCTGTCATTCTTGCTAAATTGAACCATAATCAAACTGTCAAGGAGGCATAAAAACTCAAAGACTGCTTGCTGTTAAATCACCCTTTTGCCTCCTCATTAGCAGGGAAACTGACCTTAGATTTTTTTTTTTTTTTGAGACGGAGTCTCGCTCTGTCACCCAGGCTGGAGTGCTGTGGCCGGATCTCAGCTCACTGCAAGCTCCGCCTCCTGGGTTCACGCCATTCTCCTGCCTCGGCCTCCCCAGTAGCTGGGACTACAGGCGCCCCCACGTCGCCCGGCTAGTTTTTTGTAGTTTTTAGTAGAGACGGGGTTTCACCGTGTTAGCCAGGATGGTCTCGATCTCCTGACCTCGTGATCCGCCCGTCTCGGCCTCCCAAAGTGCTGGGATTACAGGCTTGAGCCACCGCGCCCGGCCGACCTTAGATGTTTTAATCTCACCTCACAAGTCTTATTTCTCCAGCCTTCACTCACTGCCCCTTCCCTCTACAGTCCTGAACCTAGGGTTCTAGCAGAAGAGAAGCTGCTTTGGATGGGCCCCTTGTCCCATATGTCCCACCCTCTCTCCCTGTTTCATTTTGGCAACCTTGGCTAATATTACCAGAGATGTGTCTTATTTTGTCAGTTTTCTCAAAGAAGCAACTTGCCATTATCAATAACTTTTATTTTGTTTTCTATTCTATGTAATTTACATGTATTACGTTTTTAGCCTTTGTAGTGTATAGTTCTATAATTTTTGACAGGTACAATCATGTAGGCAGAACCATGAAGATATAGAGCATTTCGATTATCCCTAAAAATTCCTTACAACCCTTTGTTGTCAGCTCCTTCCCTCACCTCCAACCCCTGAAAACTACCATGTGTTTTCTATTCCTCCAGCTTTGCCTTTTCCAGAATATCATATAAATGAAACCATGTGGCATATAGCTATTTGAGTCTGGATTCTTTCAGTTAGCGTAACACATTTGAGATTCAACCAATTGTTGCATGTATCAGAAGCTAGTTTCTTTTTATTGCTCAGTGAAGTCCCATTGTTTGGATGGACTACAGGCTGTTTATCCACTCACCAGTTGAGGGACATTGGGGTTTGGGATGTGATATGGTTTGGCTCTGTCCCCACCCAAATCTCATCTTGAATTCCCACATGTTGTGGGAGGGACCCAGTGGGAGGTAATTGAATCATGGGGGCAAGTCTTTCCTATGCTTTTCTCCTGATAGTGAATAAGTCTCACGAGATCTGATAGTTTTTAAAAGGTGAGTTTCCCTGCACAAGCTCTATCTCTCTTTGCCTGCTGCCATCCATGTGAGACGTGATTTGCTCCTCTTTGCCTTCTGCTATGATTGTGAGGCTTCCCCAGCCATGTGGAACTGTAAGTTGATTAAACCTCTTTCTTTTGTAAATTGCCCAGTCTCAGGTATATCTTTATCAGCAGTGTGAAAACAGACAAATACAGGGTGCTTATGAATAAAGCTTCTATAAATATTTGCACACAGGTTTTCATGTGACTATCTATTTGCAATTTGCTGGAATAAACATCTAAAATTGGTATTACTGGGTCATAAGGGTAACCATATTTTAACTTTATAGGAAACTGCCAAACTTTTTCTAAAGTGTCCATACCATTTTACATTCCCACCAGCAATGGTAAAGAGAGAGTTCCAGTTTGGGTACAGTAGCTCATGCTTATAATCCCACCACTTTGGGAGGCCAAGGTAGGAGGATCACTTGAGTCCAGGAGCTCAAGACCAGCAGGCTCCATCTCTATCATAGTTAAATTAAAAAGAGAGAGGCTGGGCACAGTGGCTTACATCTGTCATCGCAGCACTTTGGGTGGCCAAGGTGGGCAGACCACTTGAGGTCAGGAGTTCAAGACCAGCCTGGTCAACATGGTGAAGCACCGTCTCTATGAAAAATGTAAAACTTAGCTGGGTATAGTGGCGCCTGCCTGTAATCCCAGCTACTCGGGAAGCTGAGGTGGGAGAATTGCTTGAACCTGGGAGGTGGAGGTTGCAGTGAGCCAAAATCGGGCCACTGCACTCCAGCCTGGGCAATAAAAGTGAGACTCCATCTCAGGAAAAAAGAAAAAAAAAATTAGAGAGTTCCTCTGCATCTTCATGAGCACTTGGACTTTTTTTTTTTTTTTTTTTGGAGACAGAATCTCACTTTGTTGCCCAGGCTAAGTGCAATGATGCAGTCTCGGTGCACTACAACCTCTGCCTCCTGGGTTCAAGTGATTCTCCCACCTCAGTCTCCCAAGTAGCTGGGATTAGAGGCACCTGCCATCATGCCCCGCTAATTTTTGTATTTTCAGTTGAGACAGGGTTTCACCATGCTGGCCAGGCTGGTCTCAAACCTCATGTGATCTGCCTGCCTCAGCCTCTCAAAGTGCTAGAATTACAGGCGTGAGCCACTGTGCCCGGCCAGCACTTGGATTAAAAAAATTTTTTAAGCCACTTTATTTTGGGTTTAGTGGTATCTCTTTGTGGTTTTAATTTGCATTTTCCTAATGATGCTGAATATCTTTTCAAATGCTTATTGGGCATTTTTATATTAAGTTTCTTTTTGAGTTGTTTGCCCATTTTTAAATTGGTCTGTGTTTTTCTTGTTTTTGAGCTTTGAGAGTCCTTCATCTATTTTGTCCTACAGCACATATTGATTTCCTGCTTTCTTTTTTATCCTCCCAGGGGCTACATCTGACATTTTTGAGATGAGTATACAGATTGTGTTTTGCCCAGAGCCACTAGTCACAGGGAAGGAGGGGTCCAGATATTTATAAAAGATGGGAAAGGCCTTGATTGTACAGTAATCCAAAGTTTTCCAATCTCTTCATCCAAGTTAGAACAACACAGTGGGTCTATGATAAGAGAAAATAAAGAAACAACATAGCACAAAAGTCTTAAGGAATGGGCCAAACTGTGTCCAGAATTGGTTCCTTTCGGTGGGTTCTTGGTCTCGCTTATTTCAAAAATGAAGCTGCAGACCCTTGCGGTGCGTGTTACAGTTCTTAAAGATGGTGTGTCCAGAGTTTGTTCCTTCAGATGTTCAGATGTGTCCGGAGTTTCTTCCTTCTGGTGGGTGCGCGGTCTCGCTGACTTCAGGAGTGAAGCAGCAGACCTTTGCAGTGAGTGTTACAGCTCTTAAAGGTGGCACATCCAGAGTTGTTTGGTCCTCCTGGTGGGTTTGTGGTCTCGCTGACTTCAGGAGTGAAGCTGCAGAGCTTCTCAGTGAGTGTTACAGCTCATAAAGGTAGTGTGGACCCAAAGAGTGAGCAACAGCAAGATTTATTGTGAAGAGTGAAAGAACAAAGCTTCCACAGCATGGAAGGGGACCCGAGTGGGTTGCCGCTGCTGGCTCCGGTGGCCAGCTTTTATTCCCTTATTTGGCCCTGCCCACATCCTGCTAATTAGTCCATTTTACAGAGTGCTGATTGGTCTGTTTACAAACCTTAAGCTAGACACAGAGCGCTGATTGGTACATTTTTACAGAGTGCTGATTGGTGTGTTTACAAACCTTTAGCTAGACACAGGGTGCTGATTGGTGTGTTTACAATCCTTTAGCTAGACAGAAAAGTTCTCCAAGTCCCCCCTCAAGCCAGGAAGTCCAGCTGGCTTCACTTCTCAAAACTAGTAAAAGAAGTTAGTTTGGTAGCACTTCACTCTGAGACAGGACCAGAAGGTACCATTTTCATTCCACCCTTTTCTCAAAAATAAGGATTTCTTGTATGTCCCTCATCTTCAGTTTCAACAGGACTGATCTGGTTGACTGAGCACTGGAGCCAAAGCGGAGAGGAAGAGGTAGCATCCTAAGATGAGCAGACACTGGAGGAAGGAGAGGAAGAGGAGTGCCCTTGTGCACACCAGAGGGATGGCTCAGTATGAACTGAGCAATGATTTTCTTTTCTTGGTTTTTTGTTGTTGTTGTTATTGTTGAGACAGGATTTCACTCTGTTGCCCAGGCTAGAGAATGGTGGTGTGATCTTGGCTCACTGTAACCTCTCCCTCCTGGGTTCAAGCTATCTTCCTGCCTCAGCCTCCTGAGTCACTGGGACTACAGGCACATGCCACCACAGACTAATTTTTGTATTTTTTGTAGAAATGGGCAACATTTCCCCATGTTGCCCAGGCTGATCTCAAACTCCTATATTCAAGGAATCCACCCGACTCAGCCTCCCAAAGTGCTGTGATTACAGGAGTGAGCCACCATGCCCAGTAAGCCACCATGCCCAGGAAGCCACCATGCCCAGCCTGTGTGATGATTTTCTATGTTGCAATATTATCTGGACTCCTTGTGCACACTTGGTCCACAGAAAGATTTTTAGGTAGGAAAGGCTTAGAAATGGTAATCTGTTTAGGAGTAAAAAAAAGATCAGGAGGGGCATGCCACTATGTTTGCAAATCTCTCCCAAAAGATTACAAATATCAATACTCCATATCAAAGAAGAGGCCAGAGATGAATCTTTATGCTAATGGGCTGTAATATCAACCTTCTAGCCATTCAGGACAAAGTGAGGATAAGAATTAGCTCAACTCCCTATCACTGTTTCCACTACATTTCTACTTTCACAAAGGAGAAAATTTTTAAATATTATATAAATTATAATTATATCCTATAAAATATAATTGCTATGTGATAAATATAATACACAATGATAATATGCATATTTGTCTATTTTAATAGATGTACTAAATCACTGGCTTTTAACTTTAGTCAAATAATCAAAACAATCTTTGCACTTCTGATTCTATATAACTTACTTGACCTGAGAATATGTTGTGGTTTTGAAGTACTCACAGCATCTACGAAATGAAAAAAAGGCAACTTCAAACTGCCCAATCTTTCTTTTTTTTTTTTTTTTTTTTACAAAACCTACAGCACCCGGTATTTGCATGTGGTCTCCCATTCAAGTACTAACCAGGCCCAACCCTGCTTAGCTTCACAAGATCAGACGAGATCGGGTGTGTTCAGGGTGGTATGGCCACAGACCAAATTGCCCAGTCTTTCTATGGGAAACATAAGTAGTGTATTTTTATTTCCTTTCTCTATGTCAAAACAGACAATTAAACCTGCAATACAGAAGTGTGAATTTCTTCAAATCAAAATCAAATTACTGTGCCCGAGTAACTCACCAAATGTCTTGACCTCTACAGTTTTTTCGCTGACCCCTATACTTTGGGTTATTTCCTTAATTATCAGATTTACATAGGGCTGTTCCACATTGTGGCACTCTATACAAGATGAGTGGTTCAGAAAACACATCATCATGGGTCATCATTTATAATGAGAAGCAGATTAACCCAGGGGCATGCCATCAGATGATCTGCCAAAGGTACAGTTGACAAAGTCTTCATCAGTCAGTACTGATATAAATACCATCCTCCTCAGCAGATCATTTGCAATGTGTCTCTCAGAGCTAAATCAGTACTCTAATTGCAACATCAGTTAGGGGCCCTGCTTGGTGATGAGAGGGGCAAAGATAAGAGCATGTTCTCTACTGAAGCTATTTATACACACCACGTAGTCCTTAATTATCTGTAGGGAGAGGAGGGAAATAGAAAGAAAGTTGACATGACTGAAATTGAATCCACCCACCGCCCTTTGTACCACTCCAGCAAGAGAAAATTCTTACTAAGAAAAGTACTTACTTTCTAAGAGAAAAAGGTAAGAAACCTCGAGTTCTATGAGAGTACCGCCTACTCAGTTGCCAACTGATATTTAAACGCTAATACTCCTTTTTATTGTGTGAGTCTTACAACCATTCAAGACTTCAGGATACTTAAAAAAAAGAAAACTTAAGTTTTATATCCCCAAAATTAAACAAGCAGTCTAGGTAGAATCTCCTTTTATCGTTAAAGATAGAAAAAAAATGTGGATTAGAAAATTGATTCAGCTATTTCAGAAGTTTGGTCAATAAAAAATCCAGACTTAAATACAAGAAAACTTCCTGGAACTCAACATACAATTATTGATTACTGTTGGGGCTCAAAAACCAATACCCAAGAATATGATGTTTTGCCATCCTGAGCCGAAGAAGCGTCAAGGTCTCTCTGACCTTCCCCGCACCCCTCCAAGAAGCTGAAGTTTCTTTAGCTGCCTAAGATCCAGACCCACCAAGAACAACTGTTTTTTCTTACCAAGATATAACCCCATCTGAGCAGACCCTTTTTATCATTTCAATTCCAAACAGAACTATTTACAAGTTAATCCTACATTGCCCCTTAATAGAATTCCTTCCCCCTCTTCTATAACCTGTTTTACCAGAATCCAAGCCCCCATTCTTTCTGTAACATCAAGATGGTTTATAAGCTTCTGTACCACATTGAGTAGCTGGTCTTCATTCTGAAGGCTCCCATGTATACACGGCAGATAAATTTGTATGCCTTTTCTCCTTCTGAGCAATCTGCCTCAAGTTAGTGATTTTCAGTGAACCTTTAGGGGGCCAAGAGCCTATGGCCCCCACATTACATATTCGTAAATTGATATATGCCAGGAGATTCAAAAGATAGTACAGGATCAAACATAAGGTACATTTGGGAAGAAATAGCTATAATAATAACGTTTTTGTTTAGTGCTTCTATGTGTCTGGGACTGTGCTAAAAATTTTGCCTATATTATCTCAATAAATTCTTTCAACAACTCAGTAACAGACACAGAATTATCCATGTATTACTGATAATGAAACTATGGCTCAGAAGATTAATTAATCCAAGTCACATAGCATTAAAGGGGAAGTATCAATATTCAAATGCTCATCTGACTCCAAAGCCTATACCCTAAAATACTACTCTTCACGGTATATATTTGTATCAACCTCATGGCTTATCTTACTCATACTTCTTGTGTTCCCATAATGTTGACTGACCTTTTTATTGATATTGGCCCAATTGTCCCATAGAACTGATGTTTATAGTTTTTTAAATAAACAGAAATTGACTCTCCTTGACCTTAAAACTTGAAACTTACATTGTTTTATCTGAGTTCCTTCCGCAGGAAACTGACTCTCAGGTAAGAAACTGAAACTCATCAGATCACTGCATCCAGACAATGAAGATGCCAGACACCTCATCCATCATGATTGTTTCCTTACCCCTCCATGATTTCTGTTTTCCCCTATGTAACTACCTTCATACTCTGCTATATAACCACTGCATCAATCCCCAATTTTATTTGGTTGGAAGAGATGGACTTGAGACTGATCTCTCCTCTCTCCAGCTAACAAGATCCAAATAAAAATTCTTCTTCCTTGGCAATACTGGTTGTCTCAGTGATTGGTTTTCTGTACTGTGAGAAAGGTGACTTAGACTGAACCCCTGGCATTTCAGTGACATTATGACCTTTCAAGACACCTCTTGCCATTTCCCCATGCATCTTTAAGCTGTGAATCCACTATGAACTGTTTAACTTTCTGGTTATTTCCCAGCTCAAATCTAACAATGAGGTCATTGTAGGTCTAGATCTTTCCAGTCTGCACAAAGACTTTGCACTGGGCACCCTGACAATCCAGAGATTGTGCATGTGTCCCATACCTAGTCTCATTCCAATCAGCTGGTGGCTGACAGAGAGGGAGCAGGAGAGGAAGGGAGCCCTGCCCTTTTGGCAGGGGTTCTGGGTAGGCCAGCTTTCCTTGGCAAAGCTACAGAAACTGGGATTGACTTGGGTAACACAAATGCAGGCTAGTTTGAAACCATCAAAAATGATACTGTAAAATAATATTTAATGACATGAAAAAGTCCACTAAGTTAAAAATACACACATTTGTATATATGCACTCAAAGTCTAAAAGAATGTTCATTAAATTATTAACAATTATCTTGAGAACCAGGAACAATTTTAACTTTCTTTTTTATTCCTTTTTGTATTATTTGAACTTATAATAATATATGTATATACTTGTAAATGTTAAAAAATATGTAAATGTTTTCTCTTTTGGAAAGAAATAAGAATCTATGCATACCATTTGATGAAGCCATATTATTATTTTTATTATTATAGATAGAGTCTCACTATGTTGCTCAGGCTGGTCCAAACTCATGGTTTCAAGCAGTCGTCTCACCTCAACCTCCAGCCATATTATTTTTTAAATTTATCATTAAAAATAAAGATGAACTTAAAAATATAGCTAGGAAAACATTCATTGCCATATTGGCAAGATAAAATTTCAAATAAAAGAGTCTAACAGCACAACATTGAATAAATATATACATCAATGGATATTTTGTAATTTTAAATATATTTTATTTTAACAGATATGACGTGGAAATATGTGCACAATATATTAATTGAGGGGAAAGTTACAAAACAATAGAGTATGGCTCTATTTTGTAATTAAAATTCACATTAAATATATTTATGCCTAGAAAATAATCTAAATTTAACAAAAAGGTGGGATTATAGATTATTTTAATTGTCTTAAATTTATGTATCTATATACTTTTTATTATCCTGCAGTGAAGCTTCATTACCTATGTAATTGTTAGAAATAAAGGTTGGGGTTTGGGGCATTTATTTGGTTGGGGTATTTTTTTTCTTTCCTTTTTTTTTTTTTTTGTAGAGGTGAGGTCTCACTAAGTTGCCCACGGTGGTCTTGAACTCCTGGCCTCAAGCTGTCCTCCTACCTCGGCCTTGCAAAGCGTTTGGATCATAAATGTAAGCTACTGTGCCCAGCCTTGGGTTTCTATTTTATTTAAATATCAGTGGCTCTCACTGGGATTTAGGAGTTTTCTTCTTTGTCATCTCACTTGACCCTGCTGAGAGCACATGGGAAAACCATCAGCAGTTAACGTTGTATAGTCCCGAAACGAAACAGACTAGACTAACGAATTACATTTTAATAGAGAAGGCAGAGGCAATTTCTCAATCACCCTATTAGTTTTTCTTAATGAGTGTTCATGTATTCATGGAGTGGCAGACTGTCCCCAGAGCCTGGTTCTACTCTATAAAGTCCTGTGCTCCTCATATCCATGGTAACAAAATATCTGCTAGAGTTTTTATTTGCAAACTTGGCAGGCTGCTGGAAAGTATTGGTGAGGAAACATGAATATTCTAATGGCAGTACATTATTTCACGGTAGCTGTAATCTGAAAATTATACCTTTATGAAAAGTATTATCTTCCTCAAAAAACTGAAAATAGGATTGTTACTGGTAGCTAATCCATACGGGTCTGCAGCAACCTCAATTCTTGCCACCGCAGAAGAAAGAATCTGAGGGGCATAAGGCAGAAGGAGAGACTGAAGCAAGTTTTAGAGCCAGAGTGAAAGTTTATTAAAAAGCTTTAAAGCAGTAAAGAAAGGAAGGACAGTACACTTGGAAGAAGGCCAAGCAGGCAGCATGACCTCTTGACTTGGGGTTTATAGGTTGGCAGGCTTCCAGGATCTTGCATTACTTCTTCTCACTCCTGAGATCTTATGGGGAAGTTGCTGATCAGTTTCAAGTGTTTTCTATCTGTTAGGAGACTGCCTTTCCCTGGCATGAGCTGTAACCAATTATTACTTTACAGAAACAGTTAACGACGTTGCCCAACACTCCTGGTGTGTGTGTTGCAGGGGCTGAGGCCCTCTCCCGCCCTGCTCATACCTCACTAGCTTCCCACTGTAACAGGGTTACCATTGATTTGGCAGTTCCACTTCTAAGTACCTACCCAAAAGAACTGAAGGCAGGGAGTTGAATAGATATTTGTACACTCATGTTCATAATAATATTATTTACAGTAGTCAAAATATGGGAGTAACCCAAATGTCCATCAATGGATGAATGGATAAACAAAATACTATTTAGTCTTAAAAAATAAGGAAATTCTTCACCTGCTACAACATGGATGAAACTTGAAGACGTTATGCTAAGTGAAATAAGCCAGCCACAAAAGGGCAAACTGAGTATGATCCCACTCATCATGGAACTAGCCCCTCAGTCAACATTGATGTAAGATTTGTCTATGTTGATACCTGTAAATCCAGTTAATCATTTTAACTAGATTAGTCATATTCATAGAGACAGAAAGTAGAATGGTGGTTGCCAGGGGTTGGAGAGGAGGAATGAAGCTTTAGGGTTTAATGTCTACAGAATTTCAGCTTTGCAAGATGAAAAAGTTCTGAAGATCAATGGTGGTAATAGTTGTACAATAACATGAATGTGTTTGCTACTGAACTGTACACTCAAAAATAGCTAAAATAATATATTTTATGCCATGTAAATTTTATAATTTTTGAAGAAAAATCTATATAAACTAAAAAATCATTGTCAGGCATATAATTTCTCACGTAGCTCATTTAGCTCTAAGACATATTTCAAAATTGTCTTCTTTCCACTTCCGTGGTCCCTAGCCCAGTTCAGACCTTCTTCCTCTTGTATGATCTAAATTATTGTAATGACCTCCAGAACCTGGTCATGTCTTTCTCCCCTGCAACTCATTCCTTTGCCTATCTCCAACATTATCTTTCTTTTTCCATTTTATTTATTTATTTCAATAGCTTTTGGGGTACAAGTGGTTTTTGGTTACATGGGTGAATTGTACATTGGTGAAGTCTGAGATTTTAGCACACCTGTCACCCAAGGAGTGTACCTTGTACTCAGTATATAGTTTTTTATACCTCATCCACCTCCCACCCTTCCCTCTTCTGAGTCTCCAAAGTCCATTATACCTCTCTATATGCCTTTGCATACCCACAGCTTTGCTCCCACTTATGAGTGAGAACATAGAGTATTTGGTTTTCCATTCCTGAGTTACTTCACTTAGAATGATAGCCTTCAGCTCCATACAAATTTCTGCAAAAGACATTATTTCATTCTTTTTTATGGCTGAATGGTATTCCCTGGTGTATATAGATCACATTTTCTTTATCCACTCATTGGTTGATGGGCACTTAGGTTGTTTCCATATCTTTGCAGTTGCAAATTGTGCTCCATATTATCTTTCTATTATCCTTTCATTTCCAAATTATTTTCAGACATATAGAAAAAAATATAAGCACCCACTTACCTACGACTCAGATTTTTAAAGTGGCATATCTTTTTTGTATTCCGTGGTGACCCCATTCCTCTCCCTCCCTAGAGTAAAAACTATTCTAAAGTTGGTATGTATCATTCTATCCATACTTTTACACTTTTATAACATATATATGTGTATATACATATTTATGTGTTGTCTGTACATGTATATGTATATATGTATATACACATATAATATGTAGTATATTGTTTCATGTGCTTTAAAAATCTGACACAAATGCTGTTATGCACTATATGTCTTTCCTCAACTTGCTCCTTTTGCTCAACATTGATGTGAGATTTGTCTGTGTTGGAACATGTAGACCCAGTTAATTTATTTTAACTGCTCTAGAGTATTCCACTGTAGAAACAGTACCATGATTTATTTATCCCTTCCTCTACCAATGGTCATCTAGGTTACTTTCCATTTTTTGTTTTACAAACAAGGAATAATCCTTTCAAATATATAAGTTTCTCTAGGGTGTACACCTGGAAAGGCAATGACTAGATCTTAGGATCAATGAAGAGCATTTGGATACAGCAAGGGAAAACCTGCCTCATAAAAGGTCTAGAGAAGGATGTTGCTGGAATTGGTTCGATGGCTAAGAGATCAGTGCCTTTATTAATCTCTTGACCTTCCCTTCATTGTCTGAACATGACTATAGCAGTTCCAAACACTCCTTCCTCAGACCATACTCAAAACCAGGCGGTAAGGGAGAGTACATAAAGCCATCCGGCAGACATCCTATTTCTCACTGGCTAGAAATGAGTCACACAGCAACCACTAGATGCAAGAGAGAATGGAAAAGTTAGTATTTGGATTTTCCAGCCTCTACAGTGGGAGGTGAGAAAGGGAGAAATTACTGGAAACAGCTTTTGAGTACCCAACCAATATATCTACCGCATCATTAAGTTAACTAGATATTGTGAAATTGCTCATTCAATATAGTTGAACAATTTTACACACCCTCAAATAATATGAGTTCCCATCTCCCAAAATTCTGTCGATATTGTTAGATGTTTTATTTTTTGCCAAAATAATAGGTGTGAAATTGTATCTCATTGTGGCTTTAATTTTCATTGCTGTAATTATTAGTGAAATACAGCACCTTGACAAATGTTACTGTTTATCTGGGGTTCCTATTCTACAATTTCCTGATTATATGCTTTATCCCTTTTCCCTTGAGTTTTTTTGTCCTTTTTTTATTTTGTTAAAGAAATTATGTTTTTTTAAATATAGTCTAGATACTAGTGTTTGTCAGTTTTACGTGTTGCAAATATCTTCTCCTAATTAGTGAATTTCTTTTAGATTCGTATATAATGTCCTTGTCTGTATGATTTGCATTTATTATGGTCTTGTTTTAAGAAATCTTTCTCTACTATGAAGTCATAAAGACATTTCCTATATTTCCTTCCTTCATTTTTTAAAGTTTCTATTCTGACAAATAGGCCTTAAGTCTCTCTAAATTCGTATATTCATATGAACGGCTATTCATTTTTCCATGTGAATTATTTCAGCATTGTTTATTGAATAATTTACAATTCATTGACTTACAATGTCTTTCCATCATGTATCATATTATTATATATGCTTGAATCTGAGTTTATATGTCAGCAATTTTTTAAATTGTGTTATTTAAATAGTCTATACCTTTACTAATTTTTGGTCTATTTGATCTACCAGTTTCTGAGAGAGATATGATAAAATCTCTTCCCCTATTATCATAAATTTGTTGATTTTTACTGGCCAAATTTTTCTGTTACATATTTTGAGGCTAAGTCGTTGAATGTATATAAGTTCAAATGTAGTGATGCTCTCCTGGAGAACTGTACCTTTTATTATTGTCTTCTTTAATCCCCAAGAATGATTATTGTCTAAAATTCTTTTGACTGACGGTGATATTGTTAATGCAGCTTTTTTTTTCTCAGCATTTTTCTGTAATTTTTTTCCATTCTTTGATTTTCAAATTTTTGTGTCATGTTCTAGAAGTGTACATTATATTCCTTTTTCCCCTCTATTTGAATGAAAACTTTATGTTCTGTTTTATCATTTTCATGGTTACTCTTTAATTTTGAGCAATACTGAACTAAAATTCTAAAATTAATCAGTTTCTTTATTTCCCACCAGAAAAAAATATCAGCTTCTTAAAATACTTTAATTCTAATCTCCCCCTTCCATTTTCCACGCTATTATTGTCTAGTATTTTCATTCCCCTTGCTTTAAAACCCTCTAAACATGTCTATGTTTGAACAGTCAATGTCCATGTAGACTTATCAGCATGTTTACCAATTTGCTTGTTTACCCTTTCTTCCTGCATCCAACTCTTATGAGGTTATTATATACAAACTATATCCATTAGCAATTCTTTTGGCAATGGTTTGTGACACTCAATGTTTCATCTTTCTTTGAAAATCTCTTTAGTTTGTCTTCATTTACAAATATTTTAGCTAAGTATACAATTCTAGGTTAACAGTTATTTTCCCTCAACACTTTGATGATATTAGTCCACTGTTTTTTGACATCTATTATTGCTGAAAAGGTACTGCTGTAAGTCTGTTTACAACTATTGTTCACTAGTTGGTAGCATGTCTTTAACATTTTATAGCTATGAAGTTTTTCATTTTTGCCTTTGCTACTTCACCATGATATGTCTAGGCCTGAATTTGTTCTTAGTTTTTATTAATGCTGCTTTAACCTGAGAAGATATTTTTCTTCAAGCTGGAAAATTCTTAGTCATTATCTTTTCACACACTGCCTCTCCTACAATCTTTCTGTTCTCTCCTGAAACTCTTATTAGATATCTATTATACCATCTCATTCTATTCTTCATGTTTTTATCTTAGTTAAGTAAATTAAGATATTTTCATACCTTTATTTTTTTTCTTTCTCAAAGCTGTATTCTGGATGATTTCCTTGAATCTGTTTTCCAGTTCATTAATTTTCTCTTCAACTGTATGTAATCAGATGTTAAATCCATTCCAAATGGGTTTACTTTCAATGAACATACTTTTCATTTCTAGAAATTCTGTTTGTATCCTTTTCAAATATATGAATTTTACATTAATGTTGCCCTATTCTTTCCTACACTTTGAGTTTATTATTATTAAATTATATTTATTTAATTAATATTAAATTAAATTATATTTATTATTAAAATATAAATATTTTAAAAATATTTATTATATTCTCACTCTTACCTATTCATTGCATCTGTTAGTTATCTTACAGTGTTTTGTTTTTCATGTAACTTGTAAATATTCTTAGCATTTTTAATTCATTTTCACCTGGAATTGCCTTTTCAAAGGGAACGGTCTATATCCTGAGTTATGGGTGCTTATGTGCGGTACCTAATAAGAGGTGAAAGTTTCCCAGGTCCAGGAACAAAGTACAGTAGTAGTCCCTCGTTATCCATGGGAGATACGTTCCAAGACCCCCAGTAGATGCCTGAAATTGCAGATGGTACTCAATGTTATATATACTTTGTTTTTTCTATACATACATACCTATGATAAAGTTTAATTTATAAATTAAGCAGAGTAAGAGATTAACTTTTCTTTAGCATATATTTGGCTTTTCTTTGGCATATCCAAATTGCCAGCATCACTACTATTGCCCTTTGGGGCCATTATCAAGTAAAATAAAGTTTACTTGAACACAAGCACTGCAGTAATGTGCCAGTCAATCTGATAAGCAAAGGCTACTAAGTGACTAACATGTGAGTAGCATATACAACATGGATATGCTGGAAAAGGGATGATTCATGTCCTGGGTGGGACAGAGTGGGATGGCATGAGATTTCATCATGAAGCTCAGGACAGTACACAATTTAAAACTTATGAATTTTTTATTTCTGGAATTTTCCATTTAATATTTTTGAACTACAGTAGACTGTGGGTAACTGAAATTACAGAGAGTGAAACTGTGGATAAATGGAGACTACTGTATTATAGAGGTAGCAGGAGCTGGCCACAGAGTGCTGGTGCGGGGGTCATCATATGTGCCTACAGCCACCAGGTATCCTTTTTGGAATTTGACAGTGTATAAATATCACTACTATTATACCTTAGATTTTCCTAATACAGTCGTCATTTCAGACATTGTCAGTCCTCATGTTAGGCCAGCGTTTTTCACTGCAGGTTGTGAACTATCAGTGGGTTGTGGAATCAGTTTAGTGGGTTGACCTGCAGGGTTTTTGTTTTTAAAATGAAATGCAGATTTTTTTTTTTTTTTTTGAGACAGAGTCTCGCTCTGTCGCCCAGGCTGGAGTGCAGTGGCCGGATCTCAGCTCACTGCAAACTCCGCCTCCCGGGTTCATGCCATTCTCCTGCCTCAGCCTCCCGAGTAGCTGGGACTACAGGCGCCCGCCACCTCGTCCGGCTAGTTTTTTGTATTTTTTAGTAGAAACAGGGTTTCACTGTGTTAGCCAGGATGGTCTCGATCTCCTGACCTCGTGATCCGCCCGTCTCGGCCTCCCAAAGTGCTGGGATTACAGGCTTGAGCCACCGCGCCCAGCCGAAATGCAGATTAAAATAGAATAGGTAATATCAGAGTTGCATTATGTAAGAGGAAGTGTTGGGTTTTGAAATGTTTTGCAGTTACAAATGTATATGCATGTATGTGATGAAAAATGTATTTCATGCTGTGGGTCATGGTCAAAATTGTTTGAAAGCCTCTAAGTTAGATTATATGTCCAAATATGAGGATTAGAAAATATGGAATAAATTATAAATTAGTTGATTTAGTTAATGTATTTCAGTCAGTAGTCACAGAAGTCAGCAAAACATGGTGGAATGCAAGTCCTTAGGGTTCCTAGTTGATCACTGCACTTTTCAGAAGCATATTTCTTTCCGAATTCACTCCAACATCTCCACAATCTCGACAGGATTTTCAACTCTCTTTTGTGATAATCACTTAGAAGTATGTCTGTATGTGATTATCATAAAAGGAAAGCCTAAGTAGTCAAGAATATCAACAAATAGTAGATTGCTTTAATATTTTAATCTACTTGAGTAAACAAGGATTTTTCCTACCCCTCTGGCTCTTTAAACTTGTAAGCTTACATGTTGATATGCCTCTGAAAACTTTATCTTCTCAACCTTTTGGGTCAAGAGAGGCCCAGTGGGGACAACATGGGCGATCGACACACTTGCCCAGGATGAAGCAGACAGCTGGTTGATACCATGTGAAACCATGGAACCCCATGTTAACAGATCTTCTAATTTTCAAAGAGAAATGAGAAATTTTTATTTTTATGTGAAATACCCTGTTTTTAAATGTTGGGGCCAGGCACGGTGGCTCACTCCTATAATCCCAGCACTTTGGGAGTCTGAGGTGGGCAGGTCATTTGAGTTCAGGAGTTCGAGACCAGCCTGGCCAGCATGGTGAAACTCCATCTCTACTAAAAATACAATTAGCAGGACGGCTGGGCAAGTGGCTCATGACTGTAATCCCAGCACTTTGGGAGGCTGAGGCGGGTGGATCACGTGAGGTGAGAAATTCGAGACCAGCCTGACCAATATGGTGAAACCTTGTCTCTACTAAAAATACAAAAATTAGCTGGGTGAGGTGGTGTGTGCCTGTAGTCCCAGACGCTGAGGAGACTGAGGCAGGAGAATTGCTTGAACCTGGGAGGCAGAGGTTGCAGTGAGCCACTGTGCCTGGCCCCAACATTTAAAAACAGGGTATTTCACATAAAAATAAAAATTTCTTATTTCTATTTGAAAATTAGAAGATCTGTTAACATGGGGTTCCATGGTTTCACATGGTATCAACCAGCTGTCTGCTTCATCACTCCACTGCACTCCAGTCTGGGTGGCAGAGCAAGACTCCGTCTCAAAAAAAAAAAAAAAAATTAGCCAGGCGTGGTGGCACACACCTGTGGTCCCAGCTACTTGGGAGGCTGAGGCAGGAGAACCACTTGAACCCGGAAGGCAGGGGTTGCAGTGAGCCAAGATCATGCCACTGCACTCCATCCTGGGTGACAGAGTGAGACTCCATCTCTAAATAAATAAATAAGTGTTGGAAATTTATTCCAAATCATTTCAAACACTGTGAAAGACAAATACAATATGTCCACAGGCAGCCCCATTTGTGATCTCTTCCCCCAGGAGTACACTACATAAAACTTCGCAACAATGACTCCTCAGAGCCTCCCTAATTTTACCACATTCTCACCTTCTTCCCTCCCTCACCCTCACATCAACTGCTCTCCACTCTGAGTTACTAATGCAATTGATATGTGCCTCTGTTATACTGCTTATGACATTATATGGTAGTTATGTTGTTGCTGTTTGCTGTTTTCTTTTAACATATCCATCTGCCCTGCTAAAAAATAATTAATAATTCAATGTGGAATCCTGAGGTTGGAGCTGTCATAGTTTGAGGAAATCAGTTTGAATCCTAGCCCTGATGGACAACTTCGGGTGGGTTTTCACATCTAAAATGTGAGTGAATTGTAATAATGGATAACATGGTTGTTGCATTGTCAGCCTTGCAGGAGAAGCCATCACCTCAAATTCACATGTGCAGGGGACACTACAATAGAACTTTCTTTGCCCTGATGTAAACTGATGTCAATTGGACAGATGTTTCTTGGATACCATCCATTCCCTTTTGCTGCAGCCTCTTAATGGCCCTCTCAAGCTTCTCGAACTAGGCACGTTCCATATGCTGGGAAAAGTCATGCTCTGATTGACAGTCACCTTACCAAGGCCTCTGATAGCAGAACTCAGTGAGGATTATGGAGATAGATTGACAGGGAGATCAGCCATCCTGCTGCCACACACACCTTGACAGAGAGATTTACTGCCTCTCTGACATCACTTCCGAATCAACTTTTTTTTTTTTTTTAAATGGGATCTCACTCTGTCACCCAGGCTGGAGTGCAGGGGCACAAACATGGCTTACTGCAGCCCCAACCTCTTGGGCTCAAGGAATCCTTCCACTTCAGCCTCCCAAGTAGCTGGGACTACAGGCATATGCCACCACTCCCAGCTAATTTTTGTATTTTTTGTAGAGACAAGGTTTCACCATGTTGCCCAGGCTGGTCTCAAACTCTGGCTCAAGTAATTCACCAGCCTCAGCCTCCCAAAGTACTGAGATTACAGGCCTGAGCCACTGCACCCAGCCCAAATCAATTTTTGCTCTTCATTCCCAAGAGGAGAAAACATTAAAAGGTTTTCCTTTTTTCCATTTTTCCTTTCTTTTCCCCTCAGCCTCCCTTCTTCACCCTTATACCATCCTCCTTCCTTCCGGCACTAATTTCCCCTCAAGCGAAAAGATAACGTGTACCTCCAAGATTCTTGATAATTAAACGCCATATGATTTCTGTAAGCTGAATGCCTGGTGAAGCAATACTTCCTTCATCAAAAATTAAAACAGGAGTGGCACTTACTTTCCTCCAATGTCACCTAAGAAGTTAAAGTAGGACACGAAGCCAGGAACTTCTCAATCTCAACTTTTAGTTGAGATTATTTTGCCCATTGGATTATGGAGCTCTTTTGATGGTAAAGTTAGTAAATTTAAATTACCAGGAAATTAACCTTTAACCCCACTGAAGTAGTCAGAGTAATTCTCAATCCACAGAAGAAAAAAACAAAACACGGCAACTGAGCGATTTATTCTATTACAAATCCTGTACAAGGAATAATTTGGAAACTGGGCAGCTTGTTCCAACTAATTACAAAAGTTGAGTAAATAGTCAAAATGCTTATTATGCTAATTTTTCTTTTTTTCTGGATTGTGTGCATAAGGCCAGTGTGAACTTAAAGCTCTGATTCTTTCATGCCTGTAATAAACCAAAAGTTTGTGCTTGGAGCAGAGTACAGAATTAGAATTGCCCATTTGTCCTTTTTTACTATTCTTTTAAGACTCCTGGAGTTTTACAAATGACAGGACACTCATGTATGCTGAGCTACAGCAACAGAGACACGTGTATACCTGTAGTCAGACCTTCCCACGAGGCTTCAGGAAGAAACCTTGAGTGCAGACTGATATTTTAAATTTAAGATTATGTGTAGTAGGCCAGGCGTGGTGGTTCATGCCTGTAATCTCAGCACTTTGGGAGGCTGAGGCGAGCAGATCACCAGGTCAGGAGTGCAAGACCAGCCTGACCAAGGTGGTGAAACCCCGTCTCTACTAAAAATACAAAAAAGAAAATTAGTTGGGTGGCGCACGCCTGTAATCCCAGCTACCCAGGAGACTGAGGCAGGAGAATCGCTTCAACCCGGGAGGCACAGGATGCAGTGAGCCGAGATCGTGCCACTGCACTCCAGCCTGGGCGACAGAGCAAGACTCGTCTCAAAAAAAAAAAAAAAAAAAAAAAAATTATGGGTAGTGGGTGGAATATTGAGAGTTTATATGGGCCAGGCACTTTCTAGATGCTTTATAGGGTCCCATCATCTTCACGACAACTCCAAAAGGTAAATACTAGCATTATTTGCATTTTGCCAGTAAAGAAAATGAGGCATAGGGAGGCTGAATGGCCCCTCTACTATGTGTCTGAATTGGAACCAGGAAGTCCCATTTCAAAGCCCACAGTCTAGAACACTCCACAGGCTAAAGCCTCAGAACCATGTCTTTCCCTCAATCTGTAATGCCTGTAATGCCTGTAATCCCAGCTACTCAGGAGGTTGATACAGGAGAATTACTTAAACTCAAGAGGCAGAGGTTGCAGTGAGCCAAGATTACACCACTAGCGCTCCAGTCTGGGCAATGAAGTGAGACTCTGTCTCAAAAATAAATAAATTAGTGATGCAAGAAAATGGACAGTCATATATACCTTTGTGTCATTTATATTCTTTTTGTGGAGAAGTATGCTTGCATTTATTTATGATAAAAATCTGGCTGGGTGCGGTGGCTCATGCCTGTAATCCCAGCACTTTGGGAGGCTAAGGTGGGCAGATCACCTGAGGTCAGGAGATCTAGATCAGCCTGGCCAACATGGTGAAACCCCGTCTCTACTAAAAATACAAAAATTAGCCAGGTGTGGTGGAACATGCCTGTAATCCCAGCTACTCAGGAGGTTGATACAGGAGAATTACTTAAACTCAGGAGGCAGAGGTTGCAGTGAGCCAAGATTACACCACTGGCGCTCCAGTCTGGGCAATGAAGTGAGACTCTGTCTCAAAAATAAATAAATAAATAAAAAGTAAAGTAAAATAAATAAATAAAAATTTAAAAATCTAGGGTGGCTAACCTACATGGAAGTTTGCCTGTGGACACACGAAATGGAGCTGGCCACTCCCTGGTTTTAGGCAGGTTTCTCTAAGGAGACAAGGTTTGAGAAAAGCTCTCAACAAAGAGAAGGAGGGGGTTGGCAGATGTGGAAGAAGAGCTTGCTCTTGCCTGTTCCTGGCACCTCAGCCCCAATCCAGATGTAGAGAGCTTGACGTCAGAGACTGCTGCCAGCCAGGAAGGAATGGGGCCAGGGGTGACAGCTGCCCTGGGAAAGGTGGAGGCTGCCCAAACTTTAGAAAAACTCTTTATCTTGGCAATGGCAGGTCTTCCCATTCATCATGGAAAGGTAAATATAGGAACCCATGAGATACCCATCTGCTAATGAGGGTTTACTTTACTAAGGCAGTTCTTACTTACAGATCAATCACTGGCGAGTAGTTGGCATTTCCCATTGTTAGGGAAAATAGATTTTTCCTCCAAGATACTCTCAATACTTCAAATATGTCACCAATAAAAGAACAAACTGTGTTTTCTATGCTCACACTCAACACAGAACACTTCTGTGACCAGATGTGTGGGCTTTTCCCACGCCAGACAATTCTGCAATTCTCTGAGGATGCCAACTGGGGGTCCTGCAATTTAATTCGATTCAGACACTATGTACCTAGAAGTAGCGTCAGATCCCACGGGTTCAGGACTCAGTACCACAAGACTTCTCCCCTCCTCTCCCCCATACTTCAGACACCAATCATGAGCCCAAGTTGTCACTGGTGCCTCTGACTGATTGGGTATAAATCAGAGCTTCCTGGAACCCACCTCAGGTTCCATCATTTCCTAGAATGGCTCACAGAAACTCAGAAAAACATTTTGCTTACTAGATTACCAGTTTATTACAAACGGTACTGATAGGAACAGGAGGCAGAGAAATTCTAGGCAGAAAAGGGCAGGGTCCCTGGCGAAGCCCCACCTTCAAGCATGGAACCATAACCTAAAGTAAGAACATGCATTCCTGTTTTCCTACTCAAATGTTGCCTTTTCCAAAACCACCCATGGCCCTCGCCACCCCCCATCTTGTACCCATAAAAACCCCTAACCCAACTGGTGGAGGGCAGAGAAGGGGAGAGGAGAAGCAGCAGATGGACGTCAGAAACTGCAGCTGGACGTCGGAGAGAAGTAGTTCGACTTTAGAAGGACAGCACGACGGTGTCCTTCAGAGAGGAGCCCAGATGGGTATGGCTGTACTCCAGGGGAAGATCACCTTCCTGCTCCGTCTGCCTTCCAGCTTCCCTTCCCACTGAGAACCACTTTCATCGGCAATAAAATCCTCCACATTCACCACCCTTCAATTCGTTCATGCAATCTGAGTTTTCCTGGACACCAAACAAGAGCTTGGGTGCCACAAGTGCAGACACTAAAGGCTGTTATGCTGATCCTCTGCCCTCACGAAAAGGTAAAGGTCCCACTGAGCTGTTTAATGCCTAAAGCATCTGTGGATAGCAAAGCTAAAAGACCACTGTAACTCAAGCCCTCTGGGGCTTCGTGGGTCACAGGGACACCCCCCAGCCTGCCCTGCTCCGATGCTGTCATGGGGTCTCACAGAGTTTTGCTCCTGCTGGCGCCTAAAAACGCTCACTCCAACTCCTGCACCCGCTCAGCTGCACGCTCCCCCTCCCTCAAGGAGTTGCGAGCTGCAGGCTGAGTAAGGGAAGTACCCCATCACAAGGCCCATGAAAGGGTCAAGGGAAATTTCCTGTCTCAGTACAACTCAGGAACAGCCAGATGGAAGAGATGTGTTTCCCTTGCATATGGGAAGATACAGGAGACAGGGTGCAGCGCTTCCTTGCCCTCTCCAGGTACGCCACCCACCAGGCACCTCCGCAAGGTCAACAACCCAGAAACTCTCTGAGCCCATCCGTCTGAGTTTTTAAGGAGGCTTCATTACTATGTAGGCATGATCGATTACATCCCTGGCCATCAGTGACCAACCCCCTCAGCCTTACCCTCTCCCCTTACCCGGAGGGAAGAATTGAGTGGTGGGGCTGAAAGTCCCAACCCTCTAATCACATGATTGGCTCCCCTGGCAACCAGCCACCCTACCTCCACCCACCCTACTTGTCCCGGGGTCATCCAGAAGCCCCTAGCCTTCAGTCATCTCATTAACATACAAAAAGGCACTTATCACTAAGGAAATTCCAGAGTATTTAGTTAGTTAGTTAGTTAGTTAGTTAGTTAGTTTTTGAGATAGAGTCTCACTCTGTTGCCCGGGCTGGAGTGCAGTGGCACAATCTCAGCTCACTGCAACCTCTGCCTCCCAGGTTCAAGTGATTCTCCTGCCTCAGCCTCCTGAGTAACTGGGATTACAGATGTGCACCACCACACCCAAGAAATTTTTGTATTTTTAGTAGAGACAGGGTTTTCACTATGTTGGCCAGGCTGGTCTCAAACTCCTCAAGTGATCTGCCTGCCTCGGCCTCCCAAAGTGCTGGGATTACAGGCAATAGCCACCACGCCTGGCCAGTTCCAGGGGTTTTAAGAGCTGTCTGCCAGGAAATGGAGGCAGAGACCAAATATATTATTGTTACTATGTCACATCATGTACATTTTTAAAGGCCTGAGTGTCATTTCTAAAGAAAGGAGGGGGTAGCAGGGGCTGTCAGAAGTGGTGGGCAACATCCTAAACACAGTTGCCCTCACTGGCATTACAAATCGTTGCTATTTATTTTAAAATAACTGTGCACAAGAAAGAAAAAAAAAAAAAAACAGCTATAGAAACCTTTACAAATTTAGGTAAACTTGTCTGGAGTTTTTGGTTGTTTCATTTGTGAAAAGCTGTTTGCACAATCCCAAGCATTGATAAATGAAAGCTACAGCATGCCTGCATAACCCAGGAAGGCCCTGGACAGACGACCTAGCTAAGATTGAGCCAGCACTTGTTTCCACAGTTTCTACCTTCTAAAGATAGAAATAATTGGGCACGGGGTGGGGAAGGGTGTCCCACAGGGACATTTTGACCAATGCTAAAGAAATAAAGACGACAGGAGCCCCTACCACAAGTTCAGCCAGATTAAGCCAGATGAGAATGGTAAGTGGGACTTCAGGGGAGCCAGAGCCAAAAAGAGAGAAGTCCTCAGTCATGAGGTCACGAAGTCAGAGGGACACCCTAAGGTGGCTTATTGGCCAGCTTTCAGTGTCCCATGGAAAAAGCTTGGGTTGCTCCAAGCCACCGAGCAGCTCCCCCAGGGAGCATTCAGATACTTGCCCTATAGTCCATGGGGTGACCTACATTTTTTTTTCTTTCTTTCAAGAGGACTGAGCATAGCAGTGGACTGACAACTTGAAACCCAGCCCAGCTCACTGGCCCCATGGGGGTGGACCAGCCTGTTTTGTGTAGTATATCCAACTTTAAACTAAGATTTCCTTGCTTCCTACTGGGCCAGTCCAATGTGATGCCCATGTCTTGCAGTCTTCCAATAGTTTGAGAGAAAAAAAAAAAAGGAAACAAAGGAAGGAAGGAAGGAAGGAAGGAAGGAAGGAAGGAAGGAAGGAAGGAAGGAAGGAAGGAAGGAAGGAAAGGAGGGGAAAGGATGGACAGCCAAGCTGGATTTCTGAACCTAAGTATTCCAGTTAGGAGACAGGCCAAAGGCTAGGCTTACTTTACCCTCAAGACAATCTGTAATCGCCCAGGGGGTTCACCTTACGCACTGCCTGGACAGAGCCAATTTCTCAAGACAGGGGAATTGCCATAGAGAAAGAGTAATCCATGTAGAGCCAGCTGTGTAGGCTGGAGTTTTATTATTACTCAAATCAGTCTCCCTGAGCATTCGGGGAGCTGGGTTTTTAAGGACAACTTGGTGGGCAGGGGGTAAGCCAGTGAGCCAGGAGTGCTGATTGGTCAGGGATGAAATCATAGACGGTAGAAACTGGCTTCTTGGCTGGTCACAGTGGCTCACACCTATAATCCTAGCACTTTGGGAGGCTGAGGCAGGTGGATCATTTGAGGTTAGGAGTTTGAGACTAGCCCGGCCAACATGGCAAAATCCCATCTCTACTAAAAATATAAAAATCAGCTGGGCATGGTGGTGCACACCTGTAATCCCAGCTACTGGGGAGGCTGAGACAGGAGAATCTCTTGAACCCAGGAGACAGAGTGTGCAGTGAGCTGAAATTGCACCACTGCACTCCAGCCTGGGTGACAGCACAAGATTCTGTCTCAGAAAAAAAGAGAAGAAGCTGGCTTCTTGCACTGAGTCAGTTCCTGGGGAGGGGCCACAAGATCAGATGAGCCAGTTTATTGATCTGGCTGGTGATAGCTGATCCATCAAGTGCAGGACCTGCAAAATATCTTAGGCACTGATCTTAGGAGCAGTTTAGGGAGAATCAGAATCTTGTATCCTCCAGCTGCATGACTCCTAAACCATAATTTCTAATCTTGTGGCTAATGTTAGTCCTACAGAGGCAACCTAGTCTCCAGGCAAGAAGGAGGTCTGCTTTGGGGAAGAGCTGTTGTCATCTTTGTTTTAAACTATAAATTACAAACTAAGTTTCTCCCAAAGTTAGTTCAGCCTACGCCCAGGAATAAACAAGGACAGCTTGGAGGTTAGAAGCAAGATAGAGTCAGTTAAGTTAGATCTCTTTCACTGTTTCAGTCACAATTTTGTAAAGGCGGTTTCAAATCCTATGAAGGAAATACTATTCCTTTTGTCTACAGATAAGAACATCAACACACAGAGCGCTTAAGTAATCTGCCACAACCTGTCAATATTTTTTTAAAAGTCTATGTGGCTCTAGAATCCAGATGTTTAAACACTATCCTCTTCTCCCTCTCAATTAGATGATCAAAGTGGTTTGACAGTACCTGCTTTATAGAAAGAGTTCAATAAATATTGGCTACTATTATTCTCCTTTTATATATAGACATTCATATTTTAGTTAAAATTATCAGCTAAGATTATCCGTTAATTAAAACATTTAAAATAATAATATAATAATTTGTAAAAGCGTATTTCCTAGATTTCTACTAGGTTTACATAGTATCTATGGTAGCCAGCCTCCAAAATGGCTGCCAACAATCCCTGCCTCCTGGTATTCACACCCTTGTATGGTCCTCTCTCATATTGTATCAGGGTTGATCTGTACAATCAGTGGAATGCCATTTCTGAGGCTAGTTTATAAGACATTGTGACTTTTGCCTTTCTCACTTTCACAATAAGATCCCTCACTTTGGTGGGATAAGTTAGCTGTCATGTTGTGAGTAGCTCTATGGAAAGGCCCCTATAGTAAAGAACTGAGGCCACCTACCAACAGTCATGTGAATGATCCATCTAGAAAGTGGATCCTTCCCCAATCAAGCCTTCATATGGCCAAAACCCAGAAGAGACCCTGAGCTAGAACTACCCATGTATTAGACCATTTTCATACTGCTATGAAGAAACACCTGAGACTGGGTAATTTATAAGGCAAAAAAAGTTTAATGAACTCACAGTTCCACATGGCTGGGGAGGACTCACAGTCATGGTGGAAGGCGAAGGAGTAGCAAAGGCACATCTTACGTGGCAGCAGGCAAAAGAGCATGTGCAGGGAAATTGCCCTTTGTAAAACCATCAGATCTAGTGAGACCTATTCTCTATCACGAGAACAGCATGAGAAAACCTGCCTGCATGATTTAATTACCTCCCACTGGGTCCCTCCCACAACACGTGGGAATTATGGGAGCCACAATTCAAGATGAGATTTGGGTGGGGACACAGCTAAACCACATCAGCCCAGCTAAGCCACCTCCAGACTTTCGAGCCCTTAAAAACAACATGAAATAACAAATGTGTATTCTTCAAATCCACTATGTTTGGGGTCACTGTTACGCAGTGATACATAACTAATACATCATCTCGTCTAGAAGCCTTCAACTGACCCCCAGCATTCTGTGCCATAACATAGCACCTACTATATTCTGACTTACATCTTTTCCCTTCATTCTCCCATTCTAGGTAATGAGCTCGAGGACAGGGACTAGCTCATACTGATTTTTGAATTCCCAGGATCTAGCATAATGCTGCAATTGGTATGGACTTCAATAAATGTATGTTACTGAGTTGAACTATCTTCACTTACTGTACGTCCTTTGTCCTTAAAATATCGTTTGCATTTCAGATTTCTCATGAATTCAGGTAGTTCCTGCCACCTAAACAATTATGCCTGGTTTCGTTCAACTAGTATCTGATTATTAAAGTTAATATTAAAATTGTACTATCCAAGATCTTAGACACATCTTTTTTATTTTTGCAATAGAATCATACCAACTTGTAACAGAAGAGGTTTGATAGTATGTAAGGTAGCAACGTTCCTGTGTTTTCAGTCATCGTGCCATTAGCCCAGAATTTTTCTTTTTCCAAATAGGATTAAATAACCTGGAGATAAAAGTAGTTTTCCAAAGGAAAGGGTAAAATAATTTCACAGAAAATATTTCCTGAGTTGGTCTTACCACATCAGAAATTGGGATCAAAGATTTTATTTTTTTAACTCATTTAATTCATGGAATATAAATTTATTGTTATCAAAGATATCAGTTCAATTTTATTATTAAACCTGTAATTCATTCTATACTTTGATCCTGTGAAGACCAAATTCATCGTTTTCTTCTAAAATGTCATATACAACTTGAGTGATCAGTGACATTTCTTATTTTATTTTTGTAAAATAAGGAAGACATTAAAGCCATGAACTTCCTCATATGAACTTCCTCAGTAAATGGAAAGCAGTCCACACCAATGCATTCTCCATCATGGTCATTATCAAGGGATTCACTACTTCTAGGAGGCTCTACCCTCAGCAAACAAACAATGGCCCACTTCATCATTTCCAAGTTGTCTTCTATCCTTGCTCCAAAATATACTACAATCCAACAAAGGAATGGACATCATTCTTGCTGATATGTCCCCAGATGAGAGCATTCTTAAGAGAAGTTTCACAGCTCTGAATAATGTGAGTGTATCTGTAAGCATTGACAAAATACACATTCAAGGGAAGTGGTGGTAGTCTTGGCATTGACATACAGTAGAAACTCAACAACGATGTAGACTACAGTCAACACACATGTAACATCCTCAAGTTATATCCCACTTCAGTCTAGCCTGGCAGAAACAACTAAAATAAAATAAATAAGCATTCAACATCCATATAATAAGTTCAGAAATTAAGTGTGAAAATGAAAACCATCTATCCCACATACACATCTTGGAAACTAAGGACTCGACCTCTCTCTCTAACTTGCTGTCTCTCAACACATACACTCACTCACACATATACATACACTTTCTTTACTACATTAACGTAAGTTTACTACTCCATTGTCTTCATTAGCATAACTTTACTATTCCAGGAGATTCTAGCCTAAGCAAATAATTTGATTATTCATTACAGAAACTTCCCAAAAAGATCCTTCACTCTTCAACGGGAAGTACCAGCAGACCGTTAACAACCTAAGGATCTTCAGATCCCTCACCTCAAAATCCTTTCCTTGCTGTTTCCAATTCTACACGTTGTGTTATTATCCTTATTCAATCTTCATCAAGTCCCCTTATTGAAAGATCACCTTAAACCAAACTCCCAATAAAATATATTTTTTAATTCACCACCAATCAGAAGGCATAAAATAATTACAACCTTGCTTTTTCCCCCTCAGAGATATTACCAAAGCTCTGTCTAGGAGGTGATCTCTCTTACCACAATAAATAATACAGATACCTTTGACATATCAACAGGTTGTGTTGGTGATATTCAGAGAGCCAGCATTTGACAAGTACTTAGTATGGATTGAACAATAAGCTAAAACATTTGGAAACTGATATATGGCTTAATCTAAACTAAAACTAAAGCATCTGGAAACTTAATCTATTTCCCCCTAGAGGTCAGAGGCTCTTACTGTTTAAACAATTCCACATCTGGACATTTCAATTTCTGCGTGGTCCAGCATTTGCCACTGTATGTTAAGAGGAATTATTTGCCTGAATGAAAAAAGTTTCCACGGTCAAACAATTTGAAGACTGCTCAGTTAAGAATAAAAACCATCATTTCTTCACTGTGGGACTTCTCAGGGCCTTCAGGGTATACTACTGGGTATCAAAAATATCCAAGAGGGAGTTATTAATATATAGCCTATGCAAAATGTATATAGATGCTTTGTCCTACAGCAACTCCCTAGATTCTCACTGGATACAACAGAGATGATGGACAGTTTTATCTAACCTTCCATCCTGCCCTTTATTCACAGGCCATTACTAGAGAACATGGCTAGAAAGGAAGATAAATGACCACACTGTCTTAGCCCTCAGCAATCAGCTCCGTGGTAATTTTAGGGCTGCCTTGATCTGTCGGCAGGGAAAAATGAAGGAAATGAATTAGCCTGAGTCCTGCCAGCCTTTAAATGAGGATGCCTGGGTGCCCTGAGCTATGCTTCGCTAGTTCCAGCCCTTCTCCCCAAAGGGAATACTGGTTTTTCAATATACTGCCAGGAGCTCCTTCAACCTTTCCCACATCTATGAGCACCAGGCAGAAGTTGTTTAAATGGTCCAAGTTGCTGATCTTTGCTCAAAGGAAGGCCCTGTTGGCATGGACCCCTCAGGTTACAAAGAGGTGGCACCTGGCATACTCTGCCCCACTAACAGCTAAAATCCTCACGTTGTTATCTTTCTTGACCATACCCTTCTGCTGAGATCTCCACTTAAAGGACAATGTTCTGGTCAGCACTCTGACTTCCTTCTTTTGGGTTGAGGAGAGGAAACTGACATTTACTAGGCACTTTCTATGCATCTGACGTCACACAGGACACTTTACATGCTTTATTCCATGTAATTCTAACAAGTACAAAAAAAAATCATAATAGCAAAAGTTACCTGGTGTGTCCCATGTACCATGCACTGTCATAAATGTTTTACGTAGTCTCACTCTCTCAAGGCTCAAGGCAACTCTACGTGGTAGATGCTGCTATTACCCCCACTCTATAAATGAGCAAATAGAGGGAGAAAGAGGTGAAGTAGCTTGTGTAACATCACATAGACAGTGGCAGAGCCAGATCAGAACACAGTCACAGTCCATGCATCTAACCACACTACCATTGTCTGCCATTATCTGTCCTGTCAGATGAGAAAACCAAAGCTCAAAGAAGCGGCTCTCTCAAAAGCACACCGGAGGTGGAAGAACTAGGACCAGAACCCGTGTCTGTCTACTCCCAACTCTGTGTTTCTCCTCTAGACCACAGGCTATCAGAGAATAGTTCCCAGACCAGCAATATCTGTAACAACTGGGAAACTTGTTAGAAAAGCAAATTCTTAGGCCCCACTCCAGATCTACTAAATCTGAAAGTGTGGCATGGGGCCCAGTCATCTATTGTAACAGGACTCCAGGTGATTCCCATGCAGACTAAAGTTTGGGAGGCACTCCTCTACACCATGCTGCTTTCTGTAGAGCACTGAAATTTGACTTTACCGGCAAGGACTAGAAATAGTGTTGTCTAGTGGTTAGAAGCTCTGGAAAGCTAAGAAACAACTTGGTCATGACCCAGCATATTTCACTGGCCTTGACAATAGACAGGCCAGGGGTTGCTTTTTTCCCCCTTAGCAAATTCATGGAGCAGAAAAAGAACAGCTGCACTGTGGTCAAGAGGAAGACTGGATTCTGTCCTTGGCCATTCTTAACCCTGCTGATCGCTTTTCAGATCCAGAGATTCTCAGTGCATTTCTGTTCAATGTTCTGCTGCTTTTGCCTGCCAGCTTTGTCTGCTCCTACCTGTGACCCTTCTTGTCTTTTAACCCCTCCCACTTCAGGAGGAAACACTTCTGTGGCAATACAGTCAGCTGATGAGCTGCCCTCCTGGTTAGGATATTGTGCAATGAAACACACTTCTTACAATTCTGGAAGCAAACTTTTTTTTTCTCCTTTTTTGCTGTCAGGATCAGTTCAGTAGCTACACTAAAGCTTTCATCACTCACTGCTTCGCTGAAAAGTTTAAGACCGGAGCGTTCTGCTGAATCAAGCGGTTGTTGAGAGGTTCAGTGTACGTATATTAAACAGAACAATAATTGATTTTTATAGAGGCTGAAAGAAAGTTAAGGAATCTTGGATGGCTCAGGGTGGGAGCTTGAAAGGCTTCTGACTCAGGACAAAGGACCACATGGTCCTCAATTTGTGCTTAATAGCTACAACATGGGGAAAGAGAGGGAGACATGGTTAATAGGGGAAGAAGCTAAGTTAGCTCCAAGCAGTTTATTTTGCAGTCAGAGATCAAAAGGATACTACTTTTAAAAACCATATTTCTTTTTTAACAAACATTAATTCAAGCTCATTGAGTTTCTGCAGGTCATACGTTTCAACCGAGGATCAGCAACGTGGAGTGTGTTATTTTACTTTCAATGCTGAGGTGAGGGTGGGGATCTCCCCCTTGGGGGAACATGCTGTATGTTGATGAAAGTTGCAAGGAGAGTTATGAAGGAGCTGCTCAAATCTCCTTAATCTCGTTTTCTTCCTTCTTGATAGGTTTCTAGGGATCTGTTGGTTGAATTGTTTTGTGCTTCATTTGGAATCTTGGTTTTTATTGGCCCACAGTAAAACTAATTACCACTGCAAAGGGCACCAAATCAAGATTAGCAAGCCTGACTTGATTTATCAAAAAGGAATGTATGTATGTAATGGGTTAGTGTGTAGATGTTAGAATCAGGCAGAACACTCCTCCGTTTATGACCTCTTCAAAACCTGGTAGCGGCCGGGCATGGTGGCTCACACCTGTAATCCCAGCACTTTGGGAGGCCAAGGTGGGCAGATCATTTGAGGTCAGGATTTCGAGGCCAGCCTGGCCAACATGGTGAAAACCCATCTCTACTAAAAATACAAAAATTAGCTGGGTGTGGTGGCACATGCCTGTAGTCCCATCTACTCAGGAGGCTGAGGCAGGAGAATCACTAGAACCCGGGAGGCAGAGGTTGCAGTGAGCCGAGATCATGCCACTGCATTCCTGCCTGGGTGACAGAGTGAGACTCCATCTCCAAAAAAAAAAAAAAACAAACCTGATGGATTGTCTTAAGTGGGAAAATACAGGTAATTCCCAACCTGCACAGGAGAGGCATTCAATACTATTCACTGTTATCAGTGAATTCACACTCATTGGAGTCTAGCTGGGGCCTGCTCCTGTGCCAGCGAGGCCCTGCAGGGTCACAGAGGGACTCTCTGTTGGGGGCAGGCCTAGTTGCAGCTGCACTATCATCAGCACACCTGCCCCCAACCTAGCCCTGTGACTTTCGAGAAGCTTTGTAAACCCCTAATCCTCCGTACCTACTCATCTGAAAAAACCCGCATCCTCCTGGGGCTTATGGAGAGCAAGTGAATGAAATTATCTGCAAATTTCAAATTGCTCTTCCAGGTTACTAAGAGAGAATCATAATTTGTTATATAAATAGAATATACACTTTTAAATTTCTCAGTCTGATTTTAGTTGAACTTTTAGTGCTGTGGCATAATAGAAAGAACTCCTGAATTTGGGATTAGAAAACCTGAATGTAGGTCCTGGTTCTGAGATACTGCCATTTATTAGCTGTGCAACTCTTGGCTAGTCACCTAACCACCCTGGGCCTCAGTTTTCTTATCTAAAAACTTGGTTAAGATTATCTACTCCTTAGGCGGATTTTTTTTCTTTTCTCTCCACGCCCTGCCTACTCCATAGGTTTTTGTTTGTTTCTTTGTTTTTTGAGACAGAGTTTTGCTCTGTCACTCATGCTGGAGTCCAATAGTGCAGTTTCAGTTCACTGCCAACTTCTGCCTTCCAGGTTCTAGCAATTCTCGTGCCTCCTGAGTAACTGGGATTATAGGCACGCACCACCACGCCCAGCTAATTTTTGTATTTTTAGTAGAGATGAGGTTTCACCATGTTGGCCGGGCTGGTCTCGAACTCCTGGCCTCAAGTGATCTACCCAGCTCGGCCTTCCAAAGTGCTGGAATTACAGGCATGGGCCATCGTGCCCAGCCCCCTATAGGTTTTTGTATCAAAAACATCATTCCAGCCTGGTCGAGAGAGTGAGATCCTGTAAAAACCAACCAACAAACAAACAACAACAAAAACAACTCACAACTCTACAGGCAGGAATTAACTCTTTCTGGTTTGCAAATAGGCTCAGGGACTTAATTATCCAGAAGTCACACAGTGAATAACCTGAGATTTCAAACCAACACCTGAACCCACACATGTAATCACTGTTATTAACATTGTTCTTTTATTGTGCATGCCATTTTTGGAAGAACAATGAAGTCTATCTGGGTTGATGATTCCAAATCCTGCATCTTAAATCTTATTAAACTATGTGAAAAATGTTACCATGCAATCTAAATTATGATCTGTTTTCCTACCCTCACTCCTCCAAGCCAATTGCAATTATAAAACACTTGATGTAAATCAATCTCTGTTCCTCAAACTTGAGAGTTATACTAAAAAGTCTCAATTATAAATGACAGGTAGATGCTGTTCCTAGAGCGAAATCTGTCTTGGTTAGTTCTAGGATTTTTAAAAGTATCTGATATAAACTAGGCACAGTGGCTCACACCTGTAATCCCAACATTTTGGGAGGCCGAGGCGGGTAGATCACCTGAGGTCAGGAGTTCAAGACCAGCCTGATCAACATGAGAAAACCCATCTCTACGAAAAATACAAAAATTAGCCAGGCATGGTGGTGCGCACCTGTAATCCCAGCAACTCAGGAGGCTGAGGCAGGAGAATCACTTGGACCCGGCAGGCAGAGGTTGCGGTGAGCCAAGATCACGACATTGCACTCCATCCTGGCCGACAAGAGCAAAACTACGTCCAAAAAAAAAAAAAAAAAAGATGTAAAACATACCAGAGAGAGAGGTAGTCTTTAAAGCTTCCCTCACCCCATCCCAGACAAAAGCAACAGAGAAAAATTTTCCCAGGACCCAACTCAAGATATTCCTGATACCAGCCGCCTCCACAAGCAAGGCTGCTGTCAGTGGAACTGAGAAGCTGCCAAGAATCCAGGCCATTTCCACTCCACATTTGGTCTGAGGCCAGAGTGTTGTCTTTCAGTTTTTAGACAAACCTCCCAGGGTAAGGTAGACCCAGCAATAACCATATGTGACCATCACAGCCTGCAGGAAAGAGAAGAAAGGTAAAGACAGCCTTCATAAATGGCCCTGATCTTATCTGCAAAAGCTGGACCGCTCTTTTTCCAATACAGAAGCAGAAATAGTCAAAATTAAGCTTTGCTTGGGGAGGTAGGGAGTCCTAGTTCAATGGCCCAAATCATGCTAATCAACTTCTGCAAAGGACAGCGTCCTGGGGCTGTGGGCCTTGAACAGCAAACTCAGGTCCATGGGTTTGATCACAGTATGACTATGCCTGTGTTATTTAAAGTTTGTCCCAAGGAGTGTTATGATGTGCTTGGTATGGGCTTCACCCCCGGGAGGCACAAGCATGTGCATGCCTCATTGGCACTGTGTCCATATAGAGCATTGTGAAGGGACTATGTGGAAGGAACAGGAAAAGAGAGACTGCTTAACATCCTTTGCTTTGCTCTGCCAGGTTTTATATTTACAAGTTTCTGTGTAGAAGGATACTGATGTATGTTCTTGGCCTCCATAAGGCAGCGGGGAGTGACAGGAGTAAAAAGGAAGATGCCTAAAGACACTGAAGTTTCCTGGTCTATTTGGTCAACAACTATTTAATGGCGGCCTACCATGAATTAGATAAGGTACACATGTTGTAGATACAAATGACCAAGAGCAGGCATGACTGCTGCCCTTACAGAACTTGGTATATAGTAGGGGAGTCAGCCAATAATTGAATAGTCACATAAATGTATGAAAAATGGAAATTGTGGCAAGTGCTAAGAAGGCATAGTCATGGTGCTGTGAGCACCATTAATGGAATATGACCCAGTCTAAGAGGTCAGCAAGGGCTTCCCTGAGAAAGTGATGCTTCAGCTGAGACCTTCAAAATGAGCAGGTGCTAACTAGGCAAAAAAAAATGGGGATGGGAGGCAAAATCTCGGCCAAGGGAATAGCCCCAGTTTGGGAGAGAGACACCTTGGTGGAAGGTAGGAGATCTGATGTAAGTGTCACCAGGAAGGCCCACCAACCCCTAAACACCTCTGCCTCCTAAAATTCCGTCATTATTAAGGAATGCTTTAGGTTAAGATTGTTTTTCTCTTGAAATTTTCATTTTTCTCGTTTTTGTGGGTTTTTTTTTTTTTTTTTTTTTTAGGAGACCATATTGTTATGATTACTCGCATCAGTTTAGTGGCACAATCTCAGCTCAGAGTTTGTTAGGATAATTTGGTGGGTGGGGGAAGGCCAGTGAGTTGAGAGTGCTGATTGGTTGGGTCAGACATGAAATCGTAGGAAACTGAAGCTGTCTTCTTGGGCTGAGTCAGTTCCTGGGTGAGGGCCACAAGATCAGATGAGCCAGTTTATTGATCTAGGTGGTGCCAGCTGATCCATCAAGTGCAGGGTCTGCAAAATATCTCAAGCACTGATCTTAGGAACAGTTTAGGGAGGGTCAGAACCTTGTAGCCTCCAACTGCATAACTCCTAAACCATAATTTCTAATCTTGTGGCTAATTTGTTAGTCCCACAAAGGCAGTCTAGTCCCCAGGCAATAAAGTTTGTTTTGGGAAAGGACTGTTATTGTCTTTGTTTTGAACCATAGACTATAAAATAATTTCCTCCCAAAGTCAGTTCAGCCTACACCCAGGAATGAACAAGAACAGCCTGAAGGTTAGAAGCAAGATGTAGTCAGTTAGGTCAGATCTCTTTCACTGTCTCAGTTAAACAATTTTGCAATGGCAGTTTCGATCCCTCCCTCTGGGTTTTATAACACCTTAACCTCAAGATGTTGGCTAATGAAGATGGAAAAATGGTGAAGACTGCTCTAACTTCTTCCTGCTGATCAAGGGCATAGTGAGGATAGGTGTTGACCCCAAGGTAAGAGGAGTAGAACTGCTTTGCAACTGTCTGAGAGTACTCGTGCAGGCCTGGCTGGGGTTCCAAGGCTTGTATAGCAAAGGTGTTGGTATTATTATTTATAATTTTAGCACCACATTTCAGGGAATAGTATACTATAAGGTAAATAATGAGTACTAGTGTAAGGAATGCAATTCCCAGTTTTAAAAGTAAAAATTTTAAAGTATTACTTTGGGAACTTGTAGCCCAAAAAGAATTTAGGATTTAGCCAAACTGCAGAAAAAACTCAAGAACAGCTAACAGCAGATATACTATAGATTTTTCATTTGTTTGTTTTTGTTTTTTGTTTTGGTTTTGGTTTTGAGACAGAGTTTCACTCTTGTTGCCCAAGCCAGAGTACAATGGCATGATCTCAGCTCACCGCAACCTCTGCCTCCTGGGTTCAAGTGATTCTCCTGCCTCAGCCTCTTGAGTAGCTAGGATTATAGGCATGTGCCACCATGCCCGGCTAATTTTTTCTGTTTTTAGTAGAGACGGGGTTTCTCCATGTTGGTCAGGCTGGTCTTGAACTTCTGACCTCAGGTGATCCGTCTGCCTTGGCTTCCCAAAGTGCTGGGATTACAGCGTGAGCCACCGCACCCGGCCCAGATGTACTACAGTTTTTTGAAGCATAATTTTTCTCTTTCTAGTTTCCATTTTTATTAAAAACAAGTTATGATAGAACTGATTTGTTTGCAAAAGTAAATTTTAGTCTTATTATATTTGGTCTGATTATTTGCATAAAGTGCGGCAAGAACGATTTTTCCCACAGAGGTTTTTTAAATTGGCTTTGATGGAACCCTATTCCATAAGGAATCTTAGAAAAGACTTTTTAAATCTGAGCCCAGCCATGGGTTTGTAAGCTTAAATACCTATAAGTTGGGTAAATGTCCCTTCTCTTGACATCCCAAGATAACTTGGGGCTCCTGAGCCTGTTAGAAAGTGACATTTTTCACTTACTACAGGTCAGGAACCCTGTACAGGGACTGTGTAGACAGGATATGAGGCCAGTTTTCCCAAGGGGCTTTTATTGGCTTTGTAAGTCAACTTTGATTTTTTGTTGCTGTTGTTCGCTTTTTTTTGTTTTGTTTTGCTGAGACAGAGTCTTGTTCTGTTGCCCAGACTGGAGTGCAGTGGCACCATCTCAGCTCACTGCAACCTCTGCCTCCTAGGTTCAAGCAATTAGCCTGCCTCAGCCTCCCAAGTAGCTGGGATTACAGGTGTGTGCCACCACATCTGACTAATTTTTTGTATTTTTAGTAGAGACGGAGTTTTGCCATGTTTGCCAGGCTGGTCTCAAACTCCTGACCTCAAGTGATCCACCTGTCTTGGCCTCCCAAAGTGCTGGGATTATAGGCATGAGCCACCGTGCCTGACTCAACTTTGACTTTTTAAAGAAAGCATGCCATTCCTGTCAAAACCTTGGTAAAGTAACCAGTTTCTCCAATTGTGTCCTGTTACAAAAGAAAACAGATTTCTATTGCACTTATGCAAATAACTGTACTACCACAAATTGAGAATATTTACAAATAATTTTCAAATTTTGGAGAAATTAGGTAGAGAGAAACAAATATGCTCCAAATTTTGTTCACAGGAACATATTTGCTTAATTGTTAAAAGCTGTAAGTAGCTTTAGAAAAAGTTTTTTGGCTCTGGAAAACAAAAAGGATTAGCAATGTTTTAAGCAAAAAAGTTGTATAAAAAAGATTACTTCAGTTTTCTATTAGTTTACCATTTAGTTAACTTTTGTCCTGCTTGATATTTATAAACATTTCAGCTCTCCATGAGAGTCACAAAAGCTTTTTCCTCTATTCTAATGTTACTTTCTCCAAAGTTATTAGAAACGTGCATTCGCCAGGTGCAGTGGCTCATGCCTGTAATCCCAGCA